>NC_143553.1:42920757-43223787 GCF_054136105.1 Typopeltis vanoorti
ATATACCTGATAGCCTAAATTTATCTTCATTATGGGAGATACCATTTTTTCAACTTGCTGATCATACCTTTTTTGATCTTTTCTTATGAATTTAAGGACAACTTTTATACTGAATCTTTCTATTACTTTGTATAGAAAGATTCGGTATAAAATCTTAAGTTCAACTAATATCGTTCCAATTATTAGTTGAACTTAAGATACTTTAAGTATCTTAAGTTCAACTAATTTTAAAATAAATATACTGTATTTAATATAAGTTTTTCCTGTTCTTTAATTTTCTACAATTATGCCTGCTTACATTCCTATTTGAAGTCAAACAGTATGAATACAAATAGCAAGTAAGGTTAATAATGCATACCAAGTTGTAGAAAAGCGGCACAGTCCTCTAATAACTAAGGTCCCAACAAGCGACTGTAACAAAGGTGTGCATGCACATGTACATACACACACACATGCAAAATTAATACTGATGACATCTTTTTTATATCAACTTAGACCATCACTGTTGATCCTATTTCTTGATGCAAATACAATTGTTTTTTATTCAGCATCCAAGTGTGTATATATATATATATATATGTATAGTCATAGGACAAACCATGATGGGAAGGTGAGGATTGGATTATTTATTTATTTACTTATTATATGATTTTTTTTCAAACAGTTTGAGAATAAGAGATAAAATTGTAATAAATGATATACAACATAAAGAGTAAAGTATATAAAATATAGTGTCGATTTAAGAGTGCCTGTTACAAATCTCATATCAAACTTTTATTACATACAGGGTGTTTCAAAAGTATCCCTATTCAGATCACTCTGTGGAGAGAACTGGTAGACGAAATACCCTCAAACTTGGAGGACACCTTAAATAGATAATGCGGAAGAGATTTTGACAATAAAACAATTAGTTCAAAAATAACCAATAGGGAAATATGGTGTCGTGAGAAAGAAAAGATAATGAATTTTGCATGCCATGTGAGTAGTAAGGTGGTATAAACAAAGAAGAGAGACTAACGCTGGCTCTACAATCATTCAACTTGGGCAGTGGAACTCATTTTGCCTGAATGTGCCTGGCTTGTGAAGTGTTTCTTTAGGAACAGGAAAAACCACTTTGTGAGCACAGATGCCTAAAGACTTTGCAGGGCCCAATGACACCAAATGCAATGCAACATATGGTTCATCAAATTGAAGAGACAGGCAATTTGACAGTCCAACCAGGAAGAGTACATAAATCTAAAATTCTGCAAATGATGAATGTTGCAACTGCAGTTGTTGAGCATTCAAACAAGGATGCTGTAGATTCATGCAGTGTATGTACCATAGCAAGAAAATTAGATTTGCCATACACAATGGTATGGAGAACGCTGCATAAAGTGTTGCATTGCTACTTATATAAACTCAGCCACAGCCAAGAGTTGCAAAATGATAGATGCCAGCATCTGAGAAATGTTTGTGTTGACATTTCTGGCACACACATGGAGGCGGGCAATGATTTGCCTTGGAACATCCTATCGAGTGATCAAGTGCATTTTCATGTTTGTGGAACAGCAAACACTCAAAACTGCCACATCTGGCTACAGAGAATCCCTGTGCATTTCAACAAATTCCCTTACATTTGATAAAGGTCAGTATGGATAAGATTTATGGCCAACTTCATTATCAGGCCATTTTCTTTGAAAAAATCCACTGATCTGGACCTGTGATCTGTACAATCACGGCTATGTGTTATTGAGAGATGTTGAGCAGTTTCATCATCCAAATGCAGCAAAGAGGGTGCCTGAACACAACAGTATTGATGCAAGATGGAGCAACATCTCACACAGGATGTTAAGTTGAACAATTACTGTCAACATAATAAAAGTAATCAGTGCTGATTTGCTACGAAATGAGCATAATATTCACCAGACCTTAACCCCTGTGACTTTCAGTTTTGGGGATACTTCAAAACCATGGTGTATTGGAGGAAAGTTTTTCACCTAAAAGATTTGATAAAGTTGCACTTTATGTGTAAACCTTTTGATAGATCAGTTGTGTTCCACTTAAGACAATATTGAATAGTAGTATCAGTTGTGGGTACAGCACAAAGGCCACATTGAATGTCACCTCCACTGTTCATCCAGATCTCCTTGACAGCTCCTTGTAGCATGTATGTAATATGTTTTTTATATCACGTTACTTAATGAAATGAGTGAAATAAACATCATTTCACAATCATATACCATCTGGTCTTCAAAGCAGAGGCAAGGGTTTTTTTCATTTCTTTTCTGCATCTCTCACTCCCTCTCTCTTCCCACATGCAGTGTGAATCACACCCTTCAGAGACAGATCAAATACTGTAGCCCACAGATTCTCCCCATTCAATGATACAGTAGCAAAATGGTTCTGCAGGCTACCTGCTAGTTAGTACCTGGGATCAAACCCGATAGCAATGAATTTGGGGACTTCCCAATCAGCTGGATAAATCTTGCTGCCATTTACTCTACCATTTAGGGGTCCAAGCATTGTGGTGTACAGAGGAAACTGTTACGGCCATATGTAGTCAGGTGAATAGGTTCCCTGTGTGTGTGTGTGGGGGGGTACACCTGTGAGTGTTTCACCTCTCACTGTATATACCTAATCTTGATTCATGTCTGGACATTTGATCATGTAAAAAATTCATTGTGTAGAAAATTAACCTGTGTATACCAAATTCATGTCATTCCCATATATGAAAAAAAAAAAAAAAATATGTATTATTTATTATTTCAATTATATTTAGCATTCTGAAATTTATTATTTCAAGTATATTTAGCATTCTGAAATTTTTTATTCTGTATAAAGTTATTAATATTCTTTCTTACTTAGTTACTACAGGCTCTGTAGAGATGGAATATTAATTTATACAAAACTAGGATAGGGTAGTTAGGGATAATAATTATTTCCAACTAATATTCATAGTTAACTATTTACATATTCTATTAATAGTTAGAATATTTATAAGGGAGAATAAAATATTTAAGAATAGATAGGGAGAAAGGGCACAATATTTAACAATATTTAAGAATATTTATTCTTTTAACCGTTCACTATTTTTCTGTTCTGTGCATTTAGACATCCATCCATCACCAAATTCAGAAGGTGAGATGTTTCAGTTATTGAATGCACATGTATTTTAAAAATCATGCACTTTTTCTGCACAGTAAAGACATCTTGTATGCTGCTATTGTTTGCAGAGATAGTTTAAGATCATGTGCAATTTTGAGTAATTATATTAAAGAAAATGATAATAAAATTATGAAATGCTATCTGAACGTTTCATGCCGACGAACTGTCGGCGGATCCAAGCGTAAGTTACCACTTGGTAGTGCCACATGTAGTACTGTGATACAGATGTAGTACTGTATCACAGTACTACATCTCCTAGGAGCTGTGTGTTTTTACATTATGAGAAAATATCAAGAATAGTGAGGGAGCTTGCTCCACCTTTGCAACGAGTTGCCTTGGTGTGGCACTACCAAGTGGTCACTTACGCTTGGATCCGCCGACAGATCGTTGGCATGAAACGTTCAGATCGTAGTTTTCGATCTTAGTTTCGCTTACTGGCTGAAAAACAATAAGGGATTTTTATCTCCCCTTAACCTTATTAACCTCGCCAGAAAAAAATAGCCGTTTGGCTTTTCATCTTAATTATGAAATGCTATCATAATTGCCATCTGCGACTTCAATACTAGTATTTTATGACACTAAGAAATTTTAAATTTTATATTTAGTCTTCTTTGCTGAAAAATAATATATATATATAGATGGATGCTCCCAAAGTGAAATACGTAGTTAATTTGGTCGATTGATAGAGCTCTGCTACTATTGAGCGTGGTTACTAGTTGGAAGGGTGTCAATCATTAAATGCTGTTGGCACGCTCTCCCTTGATGAGTCTTTGGACTCCCTGGAGGTGTCAAATAATAATAAATATATACACAAATAAATAAATTACTTCTCTTGTGAACCATCCAAAAATAAACTGTAATCAGAAATATCATAATGTTAACAAGCAACTAGATAGCATACCCTTTCCCACCAATGAGCTGTGGATTCGAATCTCACAATAGGCATGGATGTTTGTAACTGTTAGTGGGTGAGAGATGAATTTCTTCATTTGAAAATACTAGCATTGAAGGAAAAAGTAAAGACTATTGCAGCCGCAGATGGCAATTTAGCTTATGCTGATTTACATCATTATGATAGTATTTACACAATTTTATTATCATTTTATTTAATATAATCTTATAATCTTATTTAAAACTCAAAAGTGCATCTATGATCTTAAACTAGCTCTGTAAATGATAACAACATACACACATCTTTCCTATGTAGGAAAAGTGGAGTCATTTTCAAAATACATGTGTGTGTAGAACTCACACACGACACATTTGGATGGGTGTCTAAGTGTGCAGAAAATAGTGAACAGTTCGCAGAATAAATATTCTTAAATATGGTGCCCTTTCTTCCTAAACCACCCTATTCCAGTTTTGCAAATATTAATATTCCATCAGCAGAACCTGTAGCATCTAAGTAAGAAAGAATATTTACAACTTTTTAAGACAAAACAGAAATTAGGAAACTCACCGATCAATAAAATATTATTTTCATTATATAAGAATAAAAATATTATGAAAATCTAATTAAAAATTAAAAAAACAAATAATACATAAATACATAAAAAAACTATATTTTGTGAAATTTATCTTGTCCTGCATTTAGTTTTCATATATCAGTATCAATGCAATATCATTTCAATTTTCTAGTGAATAACATTTTCAGCGAATTTTATTTCGTGATGAATTATCTGTGAACCATCTTTATTTATCACTCCTTCCCACATGCAATGGTGATCGACTTATTGAAATATGATTATGCTGTGAATCATGCGGAAAAAAAAACTCTCATAAAAACAATTCCAAAAAAACAATAAAAATCCAACCAAATATTAAAAAAAAAAGCAAAAATCCAAAGAAAAAATACAAAAAAGCAATAATGCATTCAAAAACATATGTGATCGCAACAGCAAATTTAAACAATATGCAACAATACTTAAAGTAATGAAAACCAGATTAATTATTTTTAACCAAATCTCAGCTGCAACCTGAGCAACTACTCTACATTTCAACTGTCCAAACACTTCACTTTCTGATGAATGCATAATTTCTTCTTCTTCCACAAGGAAAGCAAACCAGAAACTGAAATGCAAGTTCAAAATACAGCTTTCTCTTGTAACTAAAAGCACTGCAAATTTTTAATTTTTATCACTCCTTACTCTGTAATCTGATAAAATTTACTATAGTTATTTCAGAAATATGTGAATTTTATCTATAACAACTGTAGTAAATGTTAGATAAACTAGAGAAACTAGCGGTGGAGTGGAATGAGTAGGCAGTTCAAGGTTTTAGTGAACTGACATTCACCAAAACCTTGAATACCTACTCATCATACTTCTTTCATTTGATTTGTTTTGTCTCAAAATTTTGCTACCAACTTATGCTACATACATTTGCTGTGCCTAGCTGTTCCCAAAATTCAGATAACCACACTGGCCTCTTCAAGTTCCTATCTCAAGTTTGATTTTCTGCAGCCAAAATACCTAAGGAGCAAGATCATCTTCCTTGGGAACTTCAAGTATCCACATCTCCAATTGTCTTTTCATCTCCAGTTCTACTGATCAAGCAGGCAGGGATGTTGAGGTATCAATGTAAAATCACTCACTCAAAGAGAAGACTAATCGACTGGCATCATTCTTCTTTTCCAATTCCTGAATTAATGACCATGACAAAACTGCCACAACATTACTAAGAGCTATTCAACCCATGCTACTGCTAGTTTCTCTAATTTATCTAACATTTACTACAATTATTATAGATAAAATTCACATTTTTCTGAAATAACTGTAGTAAATTTTATCAGATTACAGAGTAAGGAGTGATGAAAATTAAAAACTTTGTGTTTTTAGTTACAAGAGGAAGCTATATTTGAACTTACATTTCAATTTAGGTAGCTCGTTATAGAAGAAAAACAGGAACCTTATGATACTTTACATTGTAATATGTAGAACCCATATACCATCACTGATCATAGCTTTTTCATTTGGAAAAAAATGTGTAGGAGATTGTTTTGGATCCCCAATTCTGGGAAGAGGGGAAAATCAAATCTTCGTGGTGATTTAATGTAAAATAAAAGTAGACTGTATACTAAATATGGGGATTAATGATTATCTTGCTCAGACACAATCCATTGGCATTTCGTTTCTAAAACTTGGATATTGGATGTATGTGTGTGTGGGGGGGGAGGATAAAAGATACAAGTTCTATGCGAAACTTGGTAACTCAAGCAGTTTTTGTTTAGGTAAAATATGAGTGACTGAGTGACTTTAGTTTGGGCACCTCATTATAGGAAATAAAATTAAACCATACACTGGGAGGTATCTTTTTTTTTTTTTTCAATTTTATTTTATATATATATATTAATATATATAAACATATATGTCTGATCTACACACGAAAGGCCACAAGACCTACAGCACATTAATGCCTTCTGTGAGCAAGAGGAATAGAAGAAAGGAGGAATCTGTTCACATTTTGCTTGAACAGATGAGGTGTCAAGTAATAATAATAATCTCTGGGGAAGACTGTTTCAAAAGGACAGAAGTAGATGGGATGAAGGCAGAGGCAGTGAATTTGGTTGGGTGAGTTTCAAGATGGACTGTAAAAGGGTGTTGGTTAGCAGTGGCTCTTGTTTTAATGATTTTGAAGTAGAGTGGAGGAATAATAGTAGCCAATTCAGTAGAGCACTATTCATAAAAGTATCTGTAGAAGACATCATGATCCTTTCCTTCATGCTTATACGGTGATCAGAATATATCATGAAAATTATGGAAACAACTACAGTGTCAAAGTAAAACTTTTTAATATAAACCAAAATAAACATTCGATGTTTCGACCTTCACATTAAGGTCAGCATCTGGAGTATACACACATATATATACAAAGAACCAAGCTGCACTACAATCTACATGGTATGCTAAAGTTACTGACCAACCGTTACAACTCTTGGCCTGATCTCAGGAGTAAAAAAAAAAACCTTACTACATCAAAGCTAGAGTCCTGTTATTATTATCTATTAGGTCACAAAATTAAATGAAACTGGAGAGCAACATGTACAAAAAGAAAAAAAAATTAATAAATAAAATAAAATAAAAATTACTTACATAAGTAATTGTTTTGTAGTCGCTGTATCGTAATTGGAAGAATAGCAGAACACTGCACCCTTCGATTGGAAAAGACTTGGGTTCAATTCTCATCATGATGAGGAGAATCCTTATGTGGGCTTTTTCAGTTGAAGGTGAGTTAGCTGATCTCATACGGTGGTAGCAGGGTTTCTCTTTTGGAAACTCGGATTTTCCATCCTGTGTACAGAAAAATCAGCCTTCAGAACACATGTAATTTAAAGACAAAATACAGTTGTTGGTGATGACGCTGATGGTGGGCAATAGACGGCAGTAGTGTGTCCTCCCACGATGAGTCCTTGGACTCTTTGGTGCTGTCATGTAATAATAATAAGTATACATATAATTTAATGTGCCTTTTTTTTTTTTTTTTTTTTTTTTTACAGATACGGATTGTACGTCCAGTTTTCCCAATATAAGGTGTTACAGGTACAATAGCTGCAATAAACTCCAGGGTGTGTCAAAGTTGAATATGTTTTTTAATTTTAAAGGTGGTTTAAAAGTGGCATTAAGATTGTAATGGCATAGGATTCTATTGATTTTTTCTGATAACCCTTTAATGTATGAGATAGCTATGGTTTGACTGTAATTTATATTATTTTTTGATGAAGTTTTATGAAGAACTTTATTAATAGTATTTTTGCTATAATCATTATTTATAAATGTATTGCTAATAAATTTTTAATTCTTGTTTAAGAGCTTGTTCTTTAGAGCAAATTGTTATAGCTCTGTTTTTGAAGGAGTTAACGACTTCAAAATTTTGCGAAGGGTGGTGATATGAGTTAGCATGTATATATATATTGGCCGGTATGTGTAGGCTTGTGTACACATACTGGCAACAGTGAAGGATAGACTGCCTGATGGAAGATGTGTGACCAGTGTATCGAGGAAAGGGAGAGAGTTCTGATTTTCAATTTCACTAGTAAATTGTATGTGCTCATGTTGTTTATTCAGGTGGCTAAGGAATGTGTTTAATGTTTGGCAGTTGTGTGGCCAGATAACAAAAACATCATCAATGTATCTAAGCCAAACTATAGGTTTTTAGAGTAAAGGAATCAAGAACACATTGCTCAAAAACTTCCATATAAAAGTTAGCAATTGTGTGGGTGGGTGGGAGGGGGGGGGGTATACGGCTACAAAAAGAAGGTACGTTTAAAAAAGAAGGTATACGTTTAAAAAAAAAAGGTATAAGGTTAACTACAAAAAAGAAGGTATATGGCCATGAGCTCACCACTGTGAGCTCATGGCTGTATATCTTCTTTTTTGTAGGTAAAATTTATTTTGCCACATGAAGTAGCTGGAATGTAGTATGTGGACAAAGAGAGCCATAATGTTGGGTGGAAATTTCTTCTGTAGGAGAAGAATTATGTCATCGATTGGGACATTTCTGAAAAGGGCAGAAACATCAAAACTGACTAATGAATCATTTTTGCCAAATATGTTTTTAATTTTGTTTATAAAGTGTTGTGTATTCTTTATGTCTGTAGAAGAGGCACAAGGCAGAAACTGAATGTCTGTGAGAGAAGAGGAATTGAAGTGGGCATGTGGGAGAAAGGTCATTAATTAGTCGGATTTTAGTGCTCCACCCCAAATATGAGAGCAATATTCCATGGCTGGGTGGATTTGGGTTTTGTATAGTTAGCAAATTTGAAGTACTGGCTTGTGCAAAAAAGTACACCAAGTTTTTTGGTAGTTATAGAAGTTATAGTTAAAATGTGGTTATGCCAGGAAAGATTGGAGGTGTAGGTCAAGCTGAGTAGAGAAATCTGATTGTGTTTGGATATCACAGTATGCATGAAGGTAAGGGAGAGAGATGTGAGCTCTTTCTTGTGAGAGATCAGACAGGACTGAGTTTTTGGTGACACTGAAGTTTTTTTTTTTAATTAATTTATTTATTTATGTTGAGCCCATATACAAGGGGTTGGGAGGTCAACCTATAGTACCGTGCATGGGTTGGGAAAGAAGGTAATTTTTCACACTGGAGTTGAATGACTGTATATTGTATTCCTTAGGGAACACATCAAGGGGAAGACTGTTCCATAATATAGCAGTTGCAGGGATGAAGGAGGAGGAGAAGGAGAAACTTGTTCTATGGGTTTCAAGGTGCACTGTGTAGGAATGTTGAGCAGCAGCTGCATGCGTTCCAATGAGCTTAGTACTAAGTGGGGGAATTATTGATGCTATTTCGGATGAACATTTTCCATGGAAATATTTGTAGAAAACACACATAGTGCAGACACCAATCGTTGTGTGCGAAAGTGGGGAGAGTGAGTTGGTAAGAGATGGGTCATCCGAAATAGCATCAATAATCCTCCCACTTAGTACTAAGCTCATTGGAACACATGCAGCTGCTGCTCAACATCCCTACAAAGTGCACCTTGAAACCCACAGAACAAGTTTCTTTTCCTCCTCCTCCATCCCTGAAACTGCTATACTATGGAACAGTCTTCCCCTTGATATGTTCCCTAAGGAATACAATATACAGTCATTCAAATCCAATGTGAACAAGTACCTTCTTTCACAACCCATGCACGGTACTCCTCTGAAGTATGTTTGCTCTCCTCTGTATTGAGTAGAACATTTTGAGGGAGCTTTGGGGGGGGGGGGCACCCCATATGTGGGAGCAGTATTTGATGGTTGGGCGGATTGCGATTTGTAGGAGGTTAACATTTGTATAAGGTTTCACTCAAGTAACGTCTTGAGCAAAAGATAAATCCTAGTTTTTCAGAAGCTGAGGATGCAATGTGTTTATGCCAAGAGAAATTGTTTAGAAATTTGGGTGTTGTCAAAACTAATACTGGAAGAAAGTGGTTCTTTTTTATGAGAAATGAGACAGTACTGGGGTTTTACTGCATTGAAATTGACTAGGTTATCTGAACCCCCCCCCCCCCCATTGGAGGATGGCTTGGAGGTCTGAATTGAGTTCAGTGGTGGTTGCTGTTCTGTAGGTTAAGGTGAGCTGTGTGGAGTAAGGGTTATCAAAAGAAAAGGAGGAGTGCAATGTGCTGTCATCTGAAAAACCGTGTATTGTGTTGGAGGTAAACCGAAGTAGGGCACTGATATATAGTAGGAAGAGGGTTGGTGATAGGACAGAACCTTGAGGAACCTCGTCATTAGTTGAATGGTGAGAGGATAAGGAGCCATCTGCCACTACACAGTGTGCGTCCAGACAGAAAGCTGACAATCCAACTACAGAGGTCTTGAAGACCAAACGATGGTAACTTGCTTAGTAAGCCCTTGTGTCACACCCAGTCAAATACCTTAGAGATATCAAGTGCAACTGCTTGAGATTCGCCAAACTTCTCCATGGCATTTGTCCAGAGATGGGTGACATATGTGAGCAGATCTGTTGATCGGCAGCGACGGAATCCATACTGCTGGTCATTTATTAGACGAGCAGCTTCGAGTTAGTGTAGGAGTTGGGAATTGATGATTTTTTCCATTACGTTAGACAGGACTGAGGTGAGCAAGATGGGGCAGTAGTTGGATGGCAGTGACTTGTCGCCCTGCTTGGGAATGGGTTGAATATAGACCAATTTCCAGGCTGTGGGTGTGGAGTAAGACAGTATATATATATAAGCTACATGCGACAGTTCTGGTGCACAAACCTTCATGACAATTGGAGAAATGCCATCAGGGCAGGGAGACCTTTTTCTGTGTCTAATTTGGACAGTATTTTGCTGATCTCTTTCTGGGAAAAGGATATAGTGGGTATTGTATGTTGGGCATCTGGAATGATTGGGGGGGGGGGGACATTTGCCAATGTCAATTGTGTGTGCATTGGAAGCAATGTCTGCGGCCAGGAGATTGGCCTTTTCAGAAGCTGATGATGCAATGGAGCCATCTGGGTAGCATAGAGGTGGGAATACTGTTGGGCAGAAGTTACGACCGATTGCTTTGGCAGGGGATCAAAAGGCAAGGCTGGCATTTTGACAGGCTGCTAATTTCCTGCTTTTTGCTCTTTGGAAGCACTGATCGTTTTTATGCATTTATGTTGAGCTTGGAAGCTCTAAAGGAGGATGGGGCTCTTGATTTGAGCCAGTAATAATGGTGTGTTTGGTTTTTCATTTGTACAGCCTTGGTGCATATTTTGGAAAACCAGAGTTAAGTTAGGGAATGGCAGAGTACTGTGGAGAATGTATAATTCCATGCCAGTGAGGATTACTTTGGTTATGAGTTAGGTGCATGTGTTTGGGTTGAAAGGTCAGAAGCAATAGTCTAACCATGGGAATGAGGCATAGAAGTTGCGGAGGCTGTCCCACTTGGCACTGTTATAATGCTAAATAATCCCAAATTATAATCCCAAACTACTCTTTTATGAGAGTGGCTATGTGAGCGTTGTTGCATGGGGGAGGAGATGAGTGCTAGGTTGTAGTCAGAATTGCCTAGCGGGCTCTCTACATTCACTGTGTATTTGGAAGGGTCATTGGTCAGGAAGAGATCTAGGGTATTTTGAGAGTGGTTCGGGTTATCGGGTATTCTAGTTGGCATTTGAACTAGTTGTGTAAGATCATTGGCGATGGCAAATGTTTCAGCATCTTTGCCTGCAAAATCTGTACAGCTGGAGGAGGAAAGCCAATTGGTGTTGAGGACATTAAAATCTCCTAGGAGAATGATTTCACTGTTGGAAAAGTGGGACTGGAGAAAGTCAATTTTTAAGGAGAGGAAATTGAAAAGCTCAGAGTGGGTGGTTGCATTAGGGGAGTGACAGAGACAACATAGGAATTTGACTGAGTTCGGTAGGGATATTTTCATCCAAAAAAAAAGGTCAAAGTTGGGCGATTCTAGGTTGGGTGCTCTCTGGCAAGGTATGTCGGCGTGGATGTAAGCACATACGCCACCCTTGGGTTGAAAAGAATTAAAGAGTGTATAGTTTGGAAGGTTGAGGTGAATAGTGCTGGGAGGAGAGATTTGAGTGTTGGTAAAGTGGATTTGTAGGGTTTTTTGAGTCATATGTTTGATCTTAGGCGGTCTTGCACATTTCCTATGCAGTGCCTGCATACTGGTCACCATGGTGGCTGCTACTGGCATCACTTGGTTTTTGCACCAATTTAGCTTGTCTGTAGTTGATCCAGCTGTATTCACCATTTTGACATTTTTCTGCAAGTTATCTTTGAAGCTGGCATCCTTGTTCTCTTTGTGCAAATGAAAAATCTGGTCGATTGTGTATACGCAATTGTGGACAAGTGTCTTTGAAATTATTGTTGATCGCTGTTATTAATTTTGATGTGCTTGTCAGAGTGTTGCAAGTCACTTTTACGAGTTATGGAAAGTTTGTTCTGTCCTTTCTTTTGTTTATGGGTCCGAAACGATGCCACCTGATGATATTTTTAGGATCGATGTCAAATTCTTCTGCTAATTTGATGATGTCTTCTTTCAGTGCTTTTCCGTTTCCTTCTGGAAAGTTCAAAATGATGGTGTTGAATTTTTTGTTTTTGGCCTCCATCAAGTCAAGCACCGTTGATGCGATTATTTCACAGAGTTCATTCGCGGGGAAGGCTGAACTTGTGTTGAGACACTGATCATCAGTTGATTTTAGCTTGGTTTCTAGTACTCATATTTTGGAGGAAAGAGTTTCATTCATAGCACTGATGTATTGATCGAGGTTTTGAATTTGTTCGCCTAAGTTCAGGAGCTGTTTTACATACGGGAGACAAAGCGAACAGAAATAGGGCAGATTAAGATCGATATATATCTTGTGTGCCGATTCATCCATTTTTGCACAGGAAGCATGTACAATGGCAACAGAATTCGCACATTATACCTTTTTTTTATCACTGATATCAATTTTGCAGAAGCACTTTATGGGTTTGTCGGCAATTGACGTGCTACACTGGTGAGACATGGGATGCTTGTTCGTCGTTGGCTTTTGTTGCCGCCATCTTTGCTTTGCACGGTAGGCATGGTGGGCACTTGCACATGGTCGATTTTTAGATCGAAATATAACTGGTTTAATGCACTAAAAGTACTTAGAGGTTGTGCTGGAGTTTTCTGCTCCAGCACAACCTGTAAGTACTAGGAGATCTGAGTTCAGGTCTCTTGTCATAATAGATCTTGGGATTCTAATACTTGAGCACTAACAGGTTTGTCGTTGAAAAGAGGAATGGAGTGTACTGTCATCGACAAAGCTTTTGATAGGATTGGAAGTCTGAGAGAGCAGGTCATTTATATACAAGAGGAAGAGAGTGGGTGAAAGAACAGAACCCTGGTGTACTGTTCTTTCATGGGTGCTGGTGGGGAAATCTGAGGAGAGTAAACCATCCACCATAACATGTAGTGAGCGACAAGTGAGAAATTTAGTGATCCAATTGCAGAGTGAGGAATGCAGATCATAAGGATGGCAGTTTGTTAAGTAGGCCCCCTGTGTCAAATCAGATCAGACGCCTTTGAAATGTTGAGAACAACCACGTGAGTTTCTCTAAATTTCTCCACGGCTTGTCCAGAAGTGGGTGGAGAAGGCAAGATCAGCTGTAGATTGCGAGTTGCAGAATCCATGCCAGTCACTGATTAGTTGGTATGATTTTCGGTGGTTCAAGAGTTGGCTGTTGATGACTTTCTTCATAATTTTAGAGATAACAAAAGTGAGAGCAATTGGATGGCAGTTTAATGGTCGACTTTTATCACCTTTCTTTGGGATGGGCTGGATGTGGACCTGCTTTCATGATGTAGGGTAGATGCAAGTTGAGTAGGATAAACTGAACATGCGATACAGGATAGGTGTTAGTTCCGGGGCACAATTTTTTAAAACAATAAGTGGGATACCATCAGAACTGTCTTGTTTGTGTTCAAGTTATTCAGGATTCTTCGGATTTCTTTTTGTTAGAAGACTATAGGCGACATGAAGGGAGCCATTCTTGCTAATGTGGAGTGAACTTTGCCCAGGTTATCAATGCAGGAATTTGAAGAGAAGAGTGATGCCAGTTAGTTTGCCTTATCTGTAGGTGAGGTAACTACAGTACCATCTGGTTGTGAATGGTGGAAACTTGGGTGGGCAAAAGTTGCTGTAAATAGCTTTAGCAAGAGACCAGAAGGAGCAACTGTCATTTGAGCAGGAGGTGAGTGTGCAGCATTTGACCCTTTCAAAGTCTGATTTGGACTTGGTGATGATTCTTTTACAACGGTTGTGAGCTGCAATATAGGCAGAATGGGCAGCTTTAGTTTTGATCTGCGACGATTCATGGAAAGCAGTGGTTTTTTCTTTTACAGCATTGACACACTTTTTTTGAGAACCAAGGCTTGGATGGTGCCTGAGAATTTGGAGTGGAATGAAGGATGAAAGTCTTCATTCCTGTGAGGATGATTTCTGCTATTCGTTCTAAGGTGGTGTTTGGATCAGAAGAACTGAAGAAGTGGTCAGACCATAGGAAGGAGGAATAGAAGTCGTGGAGATCTCCCAGTGGGAACCCTTGTAGTGCCAAAGGAAATGAGACTGTGAACTGGTGGGTAAGGGTTGTTCTGTGGCAAAAGAGACTAGAATGAGGTTGTGGTCCGAGTTACCAAGAGGAGAACTGACTACAGTATAAATGGAAGGGGAGCTTGTTAGGAATTGTTAGGTAGCCAATGTGGCTTGTGGATATTGAAGTCATCCTTCTTGGGGACAATTGGGGTATTTTTCTGGAAGTCGAGCTTTAGGGAGAGGTACTTGAAGAGGTCAGAGTGGTTGAGAGAGTGTGGAGAGCAATAGAGAGAGCATATGAAAAGGGCAAGTTGGTTTGGTATAAAAATTTTGAGTCAAAGCATATCAAACAGTGGGGATTCAAGAACGTGCAGTCTGTGGCATGGTATGTCGGTTATGATGAATGCACCAGTGCTGCCCTTGTGGTGGAAAGAGCTATGTAATGTGTGGTTTGGGCAGTTGAGGTGGACTGTGGCTGTTGAATTTGCCAGTTGGGGTTCTGATAGGAATAGTACTTCTGGTTTAGATGACTGTAAGCGGTGGTGCACATCATTTATATTGCTGTTTAGACCACGAATGTTGATGAAGTGGATGTGGAATTTTTTTTTTTGTTTTTTTATGTGTTTTTTTGAACGATTTTTTATGGGAGAATTTTTGAGATCTGCAGGAAAGATGCATTTCTTTGGGCTGTGGTTCATTGTATTTTGTGACGAAGAGATAAATAAGAAGTGAGTCATGCAAGGAGAAGTGGCAGACTTGCAAACATAGTGCCCACACAGAGAAAACATGGTCTCCTTTCCATACCAGACCTCAGCAGTTCCTCCCTGCTGCCACAGTATTTAGTCTCTCTCCAGTCAAGAACAGGTAAAATACATGGTTGTAGGATTTTCTGCTAGCTGATCGGGAAGTCTCCAGGTTCGTTACTACCTGGTTCGGTCCTGTGTACTAACCAGTGTCTAGCCTGTGGAACCATTTTACTGTATCCTCAAATGAGGGAGGGTCCAGGTCACATATAGTGTAGCAGGTATATGTTTGAGGGTATCATTCTCACTGCATGTTGGAAAAGTGGGGGAAACAGAAACCGGAATCCTTGCTGTAGTGACCAAACATGGCTGTAGTCACTTCAGGTCTCTAATAAGCAAGGTGGTGGTATTTCACCAGGTGATGAAAGACATCTAACACATAGAGGTCTAGTTCACATTTCTCGAACTAGGGAAGATATACTTTTAGGCAGCAATGCTCACCAGGTTGGCCAGAACCCTATTTGTGGAAACAAGCTATACTGCTGAAAGATGGGGATGACTTGACTGCGAGAGGCTATATATTGTGTATTGACAGCCATTTAGTATCCTGAATCTGAATTCATGAATCCTCCTAATTATTTAATATTAAATTAAAAAGCAAAGCTATTTTCACAATGGAGCAGTCTTTTTAACCCTATAATATAGTGTGATCAAGGGATTGCTCTACTGCCAAAATACTTTTGTTTTTTAATAATTTGATATTAAAACCTTATGATGCTTTACATTACAATAATTGGAGGATGTGTACCATATTTTCAGATCACAGATGTGTTTGTTTGTATGAAATTGGTGAGTCTGTTTTGGGTCCCCAGATCCAGGAAAATTAAGTCCAACCTTTTACAGAAGTTTAAGGTATGATTAGAGATGGTTGGATACTGAATATGGAGACAATAGCTGATCTTGTGTAGATAAGATCTTCAAACCTTTGGTTTAGGCCATCATCTATGGGAACAGGGAATAAAAGCCTTACAGTCCTCATCACCGCATTCCTGATATGTACTTTCAAGGGTAGGATGCTATGATCATCTTACACAAAAAAGTATTATATTTATATTATTACTAATTTTCTACCTAAATTTTTTCTCCAAATTACTTTGTTACCAGTCTGTTACAAATTCTGAGATCATATGTTTTTTTATTTTATTCTTTGTAGATAGAAAAATTCCAAAAAATCCATTTTAATTTATTTGTTTTTTTCTTTATAATGGTAAGATGTCTTTTTGTTTAGATGCAATAATCCACAAGAATATGGTCTGATCTGCAGATGGGAGAGGCCTTCTAAAACTTTTCGCCACAAAAACAAGAGGAAGTGATGTGAGAATAGAGATTGAAGAATTGAGATTTCTTAGTATATTGCAGAATCCGAATACAAATAAAGCATGCAATTGGATGAGATATCATTTTTATGAGAATGTGCAGGAAAACTGGCAATGCCTTTAACTAGGCTGTTTAATTTAAGTCTCACTTCTGGCAAAGTCCCAAGACAGTGGAAGGAGGGAAAAATAATTCTTCTGCATAAAGGAGGATCTAAGACTGCAGAGCAAATTATAGACCAATCATTATCTCAAGAGTGTTGGTAAAAGTACTGGAAAAGTTGATGAAAAAGAAATTTCAGGAATGGATGGATAAGAATATGATATTCTAGGGGCAGCATGGCTTTGTGAAGGTTGGATAAAGGTAGTTACAAATGGATTTTGCAAAGCCAACTGACAGGATACCACATAGAAATTTTTTTCTGAAACATCACTTTTATGTATCTAAAAGTTATAATATTGATATCAGTAGTTACATTACACTCTTCTGGATGAATGAATCAAACCAGCATCCTTTGAATTTCGTTTTCAATTTTGTAAAAAAAAAATAAGCCCACTGTTGCAAAATCCAGTAAATGTTCAAGCATTTTGGTGACTATGGAAGAAAGAGGCTGTTTAACATTTGATGTGCAATGTTTGTTTGACACTGCTCTCTCTATTTTCTCATGAGTTTATTCAGAATGACAAAACAATACTACTGACTGTTAACTATTTGGCCCTCTTGAGCAAATTCTTTATGAACAATTTCAGGAGATCTAATATGGAGCAAGAGTAGTGGAATTCCATGGTTATCTGAATTAAGAGATAGGCAGCAAATGAAGGTAACAAAGTGACATAAAGAAAATCTTGAGACACAACCAATCATATAAGCACATGATAAATGCACACATTCTGTCCTTTTTATGGGTGGCATCATGCATGACATAACTGGGGAAGCTGAGACATAGTAGTAGAGGATGCCAGACGAGCTTGAGGAGGAATAATGGACTGAGTATTGATATACATAGAAAGCAATCTGATTAACTGATGACCTCCTCTTTCTCACAGATCCACTCCAATTCCTCTTTCACAGACATTCTGTTTCTGACTTATGCTTATTCTACAGATACCTTCATAGACAATGCTGTGCTGACCACTACCATTCCTCCACTTTCTTCCAAAACTGTAAGAACAAGGCAAGCTATTGGTCAGCATCCATTTACCAACCAGCTTCAAACTCACCAAACCACTTCCTCCTCTTTCATCCCATTTACCTCTGTTTTTTGGAACAGCTTCCCTCACTCTGTCTTCCTGAAAGACTGCAAGCTTCAGCTGTTGAACATTCCTGCTCTCTTCTTATCCTCGTGCCTATACATATTGATGTGCTATAAGCCATGTGACCTTTCAAGTATGATCAGATATATATGTATATAAAAAATAATAATAATAATGAAATAAATAAAAGTATTCACTGTGGCAACTGCTCTTGGTTACTCAGTTACTCCTATGTACTTATATTATTTTTGTTAATACTTCTATATCAACTAGTTATGCTTCCTATGTTATTGAAGTACAATTCATGTTATTTCATCTTAAAATTATCTTCATTCATTACATCGCTTTATAATACCCTTTTCCTCTCATAGTTGTCTAGACACATTTCCTAAATAAAAAAAAATTTCAAAATTTTCTTTAAAAAAAACAGCTATCATATGGCCACATCTGGACCTGCTGTCCACAGATTTGATCATCTGGCTTTCTTGGGAATGAGGAAGTGGTGAACATAATCCAGAGGCATGACTAAGGTTTCTGAATGTGATTTGCTATTTTACTGCAATTTTGTAGTTTAAGTAATGTAGTAATACTTGTATTATTATGTTTTTAGTTGGAGCATTCAATTATTGTGGGTTACAAAGCCACTACTGTTCAACTATTGTGGGTTACAAAATTACTGACAGGCAGAAAAAAGATGGCATATGATAACAAGATATGAGATACCAAAGAAGCTTTACAGGATTGATGTACAAGAAATTTTTCAGTAAATGGCAAGAAGGGAAAGAACATGGGTCAGTTATCCTAAGAAGTTGTGTAAGAATGTGATTAGAAAGAGTATAAAGACTAGATTTTTTTTTCTTGGAGTGATAATATGTGAAATACCAGAAGCACCTGTGTCAGTGAATGATAGTCAGAGTGGGACTTCCACAATGAGCCACTGGACTCCATGGAAATACCCCAAATTAATAATAACAATTGATTTTTTGCTTTTGGATGTGATTTGCTATTTTACTGCAATTTTGTAGTTTAAGTAATGTGGTAGTACTTGTATTATTATGTTTTTAGTTGGAGCATTCAATTAATTTTACTGATAAGTGGATAAAGCAGGAAAAAACTGATGAGTATCAACTTATGATTAATTTCCTTTAAACTTCATCTGTTCTGTGTTCATGGTTGCTGAAATTGTGTGATATTTGGGAGTAATTTTCTCGCCTGTTTCATTTCACATATTAAACAAATTGGGAATATGCAATCATGATGATATATTTCTTAGAAATCCTTAATAAAAGTAAGTAAAATTTTAGGAAAAACTAAACCAAAAGAAAAGACATTTACTTAGATTCTGCTGTGTGCATAACTGCTGGATCAAAACAAAAGCATCTTCATGAGACTGCTGGTCAGGTAATAACTGCCTAGAGATTGTATCAATGATTGACAAAAGTGGAACAATGGCTTTTATAGTGTTCTCTTCTTTGTTGGAAAGAGCCGTTACCAGTAGTCTCTATTAAAATAAATACATATTCAATGATTGGTTTCATACTGATCAACTTCAAATGCATGGCAAAGTATTTTGAATTATCTGTTGAATAAAAAGTTAACACTGCTCCTATTTATTATGTATAAATATGGATTACCAAACTTAATATGTAACGTAGCAACTCCTTCACAACTACCCTGAAGCCAAATATTGAATTAATTAATAATTAAAACACGATTTATAACAGAAAATAAATGGGACAGAGAATTGTATCTATTTTGAGTGCTTAACAAGGAGATGTCTGTGATGTGGACATGGAGCATGAGAGCAATGTGGAAATGTAAGAGTAAAAGAGATATGGATATAGTCAAAAATTGTAGATAAGATAGGGTTTAAAGATTATGTAAAAGAGTATTAATACTATTATTATTATTCAGGACTCCATGCAGTCAAAAGGTTCATTGTGGGAGGTCCATCTTAAAAATACAGAGTCTATCATACCACTCCTTGAACTCATTGCCCGTTTGTGCTCTCACCACTCTATCAGGCAATGCATTCCACAGTTAAACCACCATCCATGCAAAGAAACCATTCCTCACCCTCTTGCTAATAAGTTCCTTTCGTAACTTACAGGGATGGTCCCCTGTCCTTGCTCCTACCCCCCCCCCCGTTAAACCAAACGAAAGAACTCTCCAGTTTCAAGCCTGTAACTACCTCTCAACAGTTTAATAGTCTCAATCACATCTCCTTTTATCTACCAAACTCTGCAAGTGTACATTCATTCAGCCTATCTTCATAACTAACACTGTGCAACCCTGATGCCATCATTCTGAATTTGCACTCTTTCCACGATTAATTTATCCCCCTTCAAATCCTGGGGACCAAATTTGAGAACAATTGTCCAAGTGTGGTCTGATCAGGGCTTTATACAAAGGAATGATAACTGTTATTTTTGCAGGTCAGCAAAACTTTTCAGTATTGCAGCAATCCTCTGGGTTAACTTCACTCCCTTTGTAATATGTTCCTTGAATTTTGGGTTTCTATCTATCATCACTCCCAGCTCTCTTGCCTCCCTCACTTCCTCCAAAAGAATATGCAGCCTCCCATTAATGTATCCAAACTTCAAGACTTGGCATTAGCTGCATTAAACTGACATCCACATTCATTTGTCCATATGTCGAGTTTATTCAAATCCTTGAGCAGGGTTACCACAGCTGCACTATTACTAATAATCTTTTCCAGCTCACATCCTCTGCAAACAATGAATATCCCCTTGCAATCAATTGACAAAGTTATTGATATTAAAGTTAAAACCTACGTGCTACAACTTTATCAGTTTATCATGTGTTGCCCTGTCAAATGCCTTTGTAAAATAAAAATAAAAAAATGGCGGAATATGCCTTTCTCTCATCAACCACGTTTCTCACTTTAATATAAAAGGCAATGATAATACTAAAACAAGCACCCCTTAACAAATCCATGCTGATTCTCACAGACAAAATTACCCTCATCTGCCCAATACTGTAAATGATCCATCACTAATTTCTCCAAGATCTTAACTACTAATGAAATATAAACTGATCCACCGACACTTCCAGTTTGCTACAACCCTGATGCAATGGCACTATCTTATCCTCCTTCCACTCCTTAGGTGCCTTTCCCATGGCCAAACTTTCATTGAAAAGCTAGGTCAATGGAGCTGTCAGTTCTTTAGCACATTCTCTCAAAACCTGTGGTGAAATCCCATCCAGTCCCACTGCTTTATTGACATCCAGAGTACTCAGAATTTGAAACACACTCTACTCTTGCACTTCTATATTTTGAAACTTCCCTATCTTTCTAGTATTAAAACTTACTTCTCCAGGAAATACCCGAATAAAGTGTTCGTTGAATAACTCCACTATGTCCTTTGGATTTCAGGGCCAGTCTCTTCTCATATTCCAGTTTTGCCTTCTAAGTCTCATGTTCTTCCTGCATCTGCTGTCCACCCCTCTCCTAATATCACTTCCATAACCTCTTTTTTACCTGCAGTTCCCATTTAATATTGTTTGTCATTCACTTTACACCAAATTGTGTTCTCTTCTTCACTCATGGTATACAACTTGCTATTGCTGCTAATAAATATTTCATCACAAGTTCCTAAGCACAAAAGATATCCTGCTCTTCTAATTCCTCCTTCCATGGAAATGGAGGGAAGAATTAGAAGGGCAATTGATCACCTGCCTTATATTTCAACATACATTCCTTCTCTTCGATACTCCTGCATGTCTATTCATCTTCCAAGTCAAAACCACACGCTCTCTCTCTCTCTCTCTGAAACTGGGGAGGGGGGAGATGCCATCTCAGTCATAATCAACTCTTCTAATGCTATGACCAAATCCAAAACTCTTAACCTCATGATCCTTTACTACATGTTGCCCAAGCCATCTGTCCCTCATGAATTCTAGAAATTCCATTATCTTATTACTAATGCAGTTTCCTCTTTCCAATTTATACTGCTGTAGTTAAAATCTCCCATAACAATCATTCTTGCTCCCTGGCTTGTAGGAATATCCCACTAAATATCCTGTCCTGCCTAGTTCTACCTCACACCATATGCTTTCAAAACCATTAGTGCCATTGCCCTACAAATCCTCCACTCTGAGAGGACATAAGTCATCACTTATCATAAACAGTACTCCACTACCACGTTTCCCCTTCCTAACCTGTCAAAAATGCTGTACCCTGCTACTTCTATTACTGTCAGTATATCAACTTCCTTCAACCATGAAGGAAGTTGATATACTGACTTCTTGATTCTTACTACAGAGATACCAATACTAAATAGTAATTACAACTATACTAAAATATTACATTTTTAAATACAAATTCCCCACAGATTATACTTTATGTTGTATAATTTAAAGTAAAAAACCTAATAAATATGACAAAAACTTAACTTTTTCTTCTCTGCCACCTCCGAATGCATCCGACTCTGACCTCACTCTCTCTAATAAATTCAAATCTTACATTAAAAATACATTCCAAGCAACATCCCATGATCTGTTTTTTATTCCATTAATTTTTCTGTTATAACTCCATACATTAATTATTTCAACTCTTAATATGGTTTGAGGTTAGGTGGTATAGGTGTAGTTCAATTATATATTTAAGTTTGCTAATCTAGATTTATATAAGGGCAAAAAGAAGTGCATACACAGCTCATTCTTTAACAGCATGGTGTATCTAAAGTGTAACTATTAACTTCATCATAACCATTGTATACAAATAAGAGTTCATTAGTTTAGTGGCCTGAACTAATTAATATTTAAGTATAAACTGGAAGAATTAATAAAATAATCTCTGAATATACACATCATGTTAGGAAATAGAGGTTGTTTTAGAGTAAACTGCTGGTGCAATCTTAAAAAACGAGAAATAACATCATTGTATTTACACCTTAATAGAAATGTTAACATATTGCGAAACAGTTCTTGCTTTATCCTTAGTTTCCCAAATTGATTTGCTTCAGTAAGCAAAAACTTGTCATGAATTTGTATCTCATTATGTAAACTTATGTGGGGATCGGACATTTTCAGAAGTTTTTTTTTTTTTGGTTTAAAACTACAAAGATGTCAAATAGAAACTAGTTTTTATTTAGACTAGTTTCGCGAAATACTTTGTTTCACTTCATCAGGAAATAACATGACTGACAGATCTGGTGAGATAAACTGACCAGAACACTTCAAGATCGTTGAGAATGAAAGGAAGTACAAATCAGGGCTGGAAGCACATACAACTGAAACAAAACCAAGTAGAATGGCAACAAACTGAAATGCTCCACATTGATTACTGTTATTATTCAAGAGTGTTTCAAAGAATCAGTTGAAATAATGAAGCATCCACTGCAGTGTAACAAACATCAAGGGATGATTTTAGATCAAGTCTGGTCTTCTTTAATCCATCACGACACACTTGTATCTAAAGTACACAGTAGTAGTACACAGCAACCCATAAACCAGCAGCCAGCATAACAGCGAATGCACACTTTTCATTGTTTAAACATTTTTAGATATTTTTCACTAGAGATGTTAACTGTTAATACTGCTTTCTAGTTTTTACTTTATTCATGTTATTTCCTGATGAAGTGAAACAAAGTATTTCACGAGCCTAGTCAAAATAAAAACAGAATTTTTTATTTGACATCTTTGTTTGTGGTTTTATACTTAAAAAAAAAAAGTTTAAAAAATGTCCTATCTCCACAGAAGCCTAGGTAACAAGATAAACCCATGGTGAGTTTTTGATTATGAAAGTGAATAAATTTGAAAAACTAAGAATAGAACAAAAACTGTTCCGCAATAGGGTCATGTTTCTATTAAAGTGCAAAGACAATGGCATCATTCCTTATTTTTTAAAATAACTGAATGTATATTTACTTCACAAATAGCTATTTCAGAAGACAGGAAACATGTCAATCGAGTCAAAGAAGTCTTAAATGAAAGTTCAAGTTATTTGAAATAAACTTGATGTGCACTTACCTCATCCAAAAATCTACTACAAACTTATGGTAGATTAGTACCGGTGGTGCACTAAGGATTTTTGTAAAATTAAAGTTTGGTATTTTTTAAATTTTATTTTTTACACAGTCTGGAAACTCTTCTCCAGAGACCAAAACTTTTTCAATTCACTACAGGCCTCCAATAAGCAGGGCAGTGGTGTCACTAGGCGATAAAATTTATCTACTATCTAAAGACAATCACAAATAGACATATTCATAGCAAGATTTGAACCTGTAGGCTAGTGGTTGGAGACAAATACACTTACCACTCAACCAAATAATATTTCAACAATATTAATTTTTTATGAATTCCATACTTAAATTAACAGCCTGCCAATAATTTCAATAGTTCTTATTTAGCATATGAAATTTGTCATTCTCATATATTTAAATCTATAAGAAATAACTTAAACCCCCCCCCCCATTTTTGTTAACTACCTTAAGGTAGGTTGGCTTGTAAAAGAAATTTGACTTCCTTTCATATATAATACACTCCAGTAACTATAAAAATGAATTATCTATTATTTACTGCTATAATCAGTTAAACTGCATTCAGTACTTCAGTTTACTAAAATATTAACAGCAAATCTATTCTCCTTTTCAGAGAGGAGAGCTACGCATTAATTCCATTAAAAAAAAAATACTATAATATACAACTTTTATTTGATCATCATCATTTTCTATATATCCTCAAAGGGAGTACTACATTATTATCAAAGTCAAACACAAAATTGATACTGCATTACTAGTATACCAGTTACTGCAGCTGAAGCAAGTGGCTTATGAGGCCAGTGTATTATGTCTATTCAAAGTATGTATGTATGTATGTATACTGCCAGTTTGTGTGTTTTGCAGGATGGAAAGCCTGAGTTGGCCAGAGGGGAAAACCTGCCACCTCTATATGAGACTAACTTACCTTTATCTGAAAAGCCCTATATAGTCCTCCATGTGTTACATGAGATTCCAACACACATTTTTCTATTCTTTCAAAAGTGAAAGGTATTCACTTATTCTTTAATTTTTTTTTTTTTCCAGCAATCAAAACTGTTATTATTATTTCGGGCGATTCCAGGGAGTCCTAAGACTCATCAAGGGAGGCCCTAAACATCATGTCCACACAACTATACGACGTTCTCACAGTATCTATCATACCTTGCCTTGAACTCGCTCACCATCATAGCACCCACAACAGACTCTGGCAGCTTATTCCACTCATTTACCACTCTAAAAGTAAAGAACCCAGCTCTAACACCCCTGCTAACCACACTCTTGCCCAGCTTCCATAGGTGTCCCCTAGTTCTCCCACCACCATTCCTGATCTCAAAAATATCCTCTGAATTAATCCTATAGAATCCCTTTAGCAATTTGAATGTCTCAATCATATCTCCCCTTTTCCACCTATCAACTAGTTTCTGCAACCCACAAATCTTCAACTTGTTCTCATATGGTTCATTCCATAGACCTGCTATCATCTTAGTCACTCGCCTCTTGATTCGCTCCCTTATAGTTCAGTATAAACAGATTAGATAATGATATTATTAATACCAGAGTATTAATGATGTCAATTTATTTGATTTTGAATTTGATCTTCTTACACATTCCAGAGTATCAATTTATTTTGTAATATTTTCATTTTTTAATATTGCTCTGTCATTGTTCACCAACTATCATCCACGTAACTGTTCACCAACCATTATCAACCTTTTCTTCCCTCCTCTTCACTTGTTTGAAGGACTGTCCAGAAAATAACATTTTCTGGGCAATCTTTCAAACTTTCAATCTATCTGAACATGTAGTTAATATTTTCCATTTTCCATGCTGATTTCATAGTTTTAGTCTTTTTGTTGTTGACATTCATACTACCTTTGTCCCAGAAATTATTTAATTTCTTTCAAGACACCTGAAGACTTGAAGCAAATTTATTGCAGGATATCATCATCTGCATGCAGTAAGGAACTAACCTTAATATTATATTGCTTCTCAATTATATTGCTTCTCACTTATATTGCTTCTCACTTATATTGCTTCCCACATTATTAATTTAAATATTTTTAAACCTGAAAATCAAGTTTAATAATACTTTCATTAATAATGTGATTCACATTCATCAGCACGACTGGCTAGTAGATTGTATTTCTGCTCTCCAATCAACAGCTGTCAATTTAAATCCCAGTGTGTGGTATAGATGTCAGAAGTTTCTTTAGGAGAGATGATTTTTGTTGTCCAATTTAAGATCAACAACTCTGCTCAGTGGAGGCCTGAAGTGGCTTGAAAAAAGTACTATGTTTGGTCTCTAGAGAAGGGTTCACAAATTATCTAACCATTAATCTTCCCATGACACTTAGAAAAGAGAAATAGAGATTATAAAAAAAAGCAAGGGAATGATAATAAATCCAGAATCCTTATCATTGTTTTTTTATACAGGTTGTTTGTATGTTATGTGCAATATATATCCAAATTCAATGCAAACCATTTAAATAGCACAAGAAAAATAAAGTATTCAATAATCTCTATGTTACAATCAAATACGAGGGCTGTTCGATAAGTTTGTGCAAAGTCAAAGAGATGGCACACCAGTACGTATCGAGGTTATTTTCTGTTGTTGGCAACTGTTGGAGGATCGCACACACACTAAGTTTCAGTCAGATATATCTATTACTCTATGTTTGGCATTCATTTGAATCGATCAAGTACCGTGATTAGTGAAAAATGGATGTGAAAGAATTTCATGTAGTGATTAAACATTACTTTCTGAAAGGCAAAACGGCTCAGGAAACCAAAGATAAGCTTGATAAACATTATGGTGAGTCTGCACCTTTGATTAGAATGGTTTATAAGTGATTTAGTAACTTTCGAATTGGCCATATGAGCACAAGTGATTCTGAACATTCTGGATGCCGTGTAGAAGTCACTATTCCAGAAATTATTGAAAAAATCCATGATATGGTGACAGATGATAGAAGAGTGAAGGTGAATGAAATTGCTAAGGCTGTGGGCATCTCAAATGACGGCATACATAATATTTTACATGAACATTTACATGTGAGAAAACTATCCACAAGATGGGTGCCGCGTTTGCTCATACTGGATCAAAAGCGTCAACGTGTGAACTGCTGCAAGGACAGCTTGAAACTGTTTCAATAGAATCCAGAGAAATTTTTACGTTGTTTCATAACAGTGGACGAAACACGGATTCATCACTACCAGCCTGCGAACAAGGAACAGTCAAAACAATAGATTGCAAGCGGGGAATCTGCACCAAAGAAAGTGAAAACCATTCCTTCAGCAGGAATGGTTATGGCCACCGTCTGCTGGGATGCTTGTGGTATAATCTTCATAGACCTCTTGGAAAAGGGCAAAATAATTACTGGAGTGTATTATGCATCTTTGCTGGATCGTTTAAATAATGAAATAAAGGAAAAACGACCACACTAGGCAAAAAAGAACATTCTTATTCACCATGACAATGCACCGACTCACTCTTCTGCAATTGTGACTGTAAAATTGTTCGATTTACGCTACAAAGTCCTTTCGCATCCCCCCCTCCCTACTCTCCAGATTTGGCTCCCCCGGACTACTATCTGTTTCCAAACATGAAAAAATAGCTGGCAAGAAAGAGATTTTCATCAAACGAAGGTGATTGCCGAAACAACTGCCTATTTTGAAGAGTTGGACAAATCATACTATATGAACGGGATCAAAAAACTCGAGCATCGGTGGACTAAGCGTATAGACCTCAAAGGAGACTATGTTGAAAAATAAAAAATTTTTGTCCCAAAAAAATTGTTTTCTTCATTTTTGCACAGACTTATCAAACAATCCTCGTATTGATTGATTCGAGTGAATATTGATAACAATAATAAAAGGGAGTATTCTGATTTTTCTGTGGTTAGGAAATAAAATAGTGTTAAAGAATATTATAAACATTCAGAGAGTCAAGAACTCATCAAGGGAGGATACATATCACTCACACCAGCTGTCAGACATTTTCTTCAATTTATATGATCCACTTGCACTCACCATGACAATCACACGCCACTCTAATGAGAGAAAAATCTAGCTCTCATCCCTTTCTTGATGGCATTGATTCTCAACTTCCAAAGAGACCTTTTCATCCCCTCTCATTCTCCATTTTATAAAATGAAAAATTCCATCTATTGACCTCTACTTTTTATATAAAATAAAAAGTAGAGATCAATTCTATAAAATGAAAAATTCCATCTACTGTACAAACCTTTCAGACGTTTGTAAATCTCTATCATATCACTCGCTTTCTTCTGTCTTCCAATGTCTGCAGTCCACATGCATTCTTAAGCAATCCTTGTAATCTACATTCCACAATGCATATCATAACATCCTCTGCACACTCTCTCTGCTGTATCTACATCATCTCAAAAACCATGAGAATGAGATCTGCAAACAGTCCACTCATGTGCTATTAAGGCCTTGTATAGAAGCAAAGTGACTTCCTTTTCCTTATAAGTCAATGTATGTTTCTGCAATGTTATTATCCTCTAAGTTGCATTTGCAAACTTTGACCTTGAATTTCAGTTTCCTATCTATAAAAAAATCCAAGATCACTGGCCAGATCAGTTTCTTGATGAGTGCTTTTTTTTATATATATATAAATATCACTAATTATACTGTGTTTTAGATGAGGGTCCAGATTATGAATCTTCCACAAACCTCAGCTTCTTGATGATGCAAGTATTAAGATCTTTGTGATTTCTTGTTTTCTCTCAAAAAGTAGTTCTCGATAGCAGGCTGTCATTTCATGAGCACCTTGCTTTGTCTTAGAGCTTTGCTCATTGTCATGATACTTACAAATTAGTCAGAGATTTGCACAATCACAGTGATGCTGTTGCTGAGGAAGACTGTAGAAAATTCTTGCTATAATCAGTTTTAGTGAGTTCTTTGTGTAGTAATTCTGTAGAGTTTTCTCTGTAGTAATGTCACAAATATGATCTATGGCATTCATAATGCTGTAGCATTTCCAAAGCATCTGATCAGGGTTTCTTTCCAGAGAATTCCCAAGGAAATTTTCAAATCTTTCTTGTCTTGAGTTCCGAGAAAAGTAGTTTGAGACTCAAGACACTTCATAAATTTAAATTCACAAATCTGAAACAGAATAGCATCAAATTTTTTATAATTTTTAATTTTAGTAAAACGAGTATTGCACCATACAGATTATAGACAATAATTAAAATTGTATTAGTAATGCAAATATTGACTGTAATGAATACAATGTTATTCATTATTTTATAGATCAATTTATGTTTCTTTTAAATATGATACAATAATAATCATTACATGACTTATATGATTATGGATCAATTACAGTGAAAAGGTCACCCATCAAAGACATTTTTATTATTACACTCAGCTGCTTCAAGTCAGTTCATTCACAGCATTACCCCTTTAGAACATATGCAAGAATCAGGTGGTTCGTTAGTTAAATGAAAACAAAAGATCACTGCCAATAAGTACTTAATTGACTTTCATACTGTTGCTGAAGTTATTATTTTTAATTTTAATTTAAATCGCATTTGATAACTTGATTAGATAAAAATTATTTATAATTTTAATTTATTAATTTTATAATTTTAGTATTTTATTTGATAATTTTAATATTTTCATTTTATTTTCAAAATGAAAATAATTGAATCTGAGGTTCAGAAACACTAAGAAATGTAAAAATGAGGAAGTGATTCAATACAGTTATTGTCCAAAGCAAATTTCATGTAGGGGGGATTGAAGACCAATGGAGTGATGAGGACATTTAGAATGTATGCAAGAATCACATTTTTAAAGTGCTGAGGGGAATATAAAATCTCCAAGTAGCACAAAAAGAATCAAGGCTAAATTTTAAACTTGTATAACAAGAAATTTCAACTGAGATTATATTTTGACTGGCTGCCAAAGATTTCCATCTTCTCAATTCGAACAGCTGCCAACAATTCTTTTATATGTGAATCAATTTCAAAGCAGAATTATGTATTGTCAAAGAACGTGTCAAATATCTTAAAGTTAATTTTTGACTTCCACTTACAATATAAAAATAAGAGTAAATATCAAAAAAAAAAAAAAAAGGGTTTCAAGAGTGGGCTGTGAATTCTTTTGGGGAAAAGGTGAAAGAGAGCCGTTTCAACTCTGTATCATCTTCAGAACTTGTTGGAAATGTGGAGGCTATGTCGGCTTGGCTTTTTTGTCTTGGGTGTATCTGTGTTGTTTTCTATTGGTCGGAGTTGTGACCTAATTTTTATCCTTTGTAGCTTCCAACTCTCAAAGATTATATAGGGGTAATGAACATTTACTGAGTTTCTGCCACATTTTATGGCTATTGTTTCCGATATTTTAAGCATTGTTTTGTTTTCCTGTATGTCTACTGTTACGGCTTTATCGATTTGCAGGGTATGCTTCTGTTCAAAGAGCATGGACTGATATTTCTGTTTTTCCTGTATTTGGTATTCTGTTTTTCTTTTGGCTGTTACATTTTTATTTTGTTTAAATGTTCCAGAATTGGAAGCAAAGAATTCATATACCTTGTCTTACCAGCAATTCTCCCACATCTATCTCCCCATTTCCGACCCCTCCCCCTCCTTTCAGTCATTCTTCAGCAGTAATATAAATGTTTACCGCCATATGCCGGATGCCACTCGATATGAAAACAACTAGGAACATCCTACAAACTTATGTCCAAAATTATTCCTTTTGTTATATTCTTCATGTATCTATATCTTTAAAATATTAGTAATTGATTATAGACAATGTGACTGGCCATTCAGTTTTAGACACATCAGAATGTGGAATTTTGTTTTCTGCCACCTAATAACTTAGTACAACCACTAGACCAGGGTGTGATCACTATCTTTAAAACTTACTACATAAGAACAGTCATATAAGCCACATAAGATCACATAAATGTGATCACTACATTTAAAACTTACTACATAAGAACAGTCCAATACATTTTGGATAAACTAGATAAGGATAATTTACTGACAGTTATCGATGTGTGGAAGAAATTTTCTATTTTGGATTGCATTAAACTTGCTAAGTTGGCATTATCAGAATTCAAACCATCAACTTTAAATGAATGCTGGAAAGCTCCTTGGCCATAATGTGTGAAAAAGAAAAACCCTGTACCTTTGCATACAACTGAATATCTCAATATCATCAGATTAGCACATGCAGTTGGCAGAGAAGGATTTGATGATTTTTTTTGTCTTCAGATACTGAAGAACTGATGGTTAATAAGGCTGTTAGTGATGACAAAATAACAGAAACTGTCCTTGAGAATCTTGATGAAAAAGAAAAAACTGATGATGACATTCCACTCATTGCAAGATTAATTAAAGAAGGGCTTCAAATTGCAAGTAAATTGCAAAGTCATTTTCTTGTAGGCATGATCCAAATACTGAACGAGCCAAACAATTTAAAGGTGAATTGAAGTCATGTGTGGTGCAATATGAAGAATTATTCAAAGATCTAGTGAAAACAGGTTCATAACGATTAATTACAGTTCGTAGTAAAAAAAAAAAAAAAAAAAAAAAAAAAATCAACCTTCAGAATCATTGAAAATTAGTGCTAATTTAGTTCCTTTTATTGAAGAAAACATTTTGCCATTGCAGTATGAACAGGAGGGCCAAAGTATTTCAAGTAATGGAGGTGATTTAATTCCGGTCTCACACAAAAGAATGTGGCTACTGTCAGAAAGTGACAGTGAATAAAATTTAACTAATAACCATATGCTCGGTTGTATTTGGGCCTTTTCGAATTTCTGTTTCATTGTTGTTATGTTCCATCAAGTAGTTTTCGACTCCTGGTGATTCTATGAACATAATGGAGAGTGATCTGTCCCTGGCCATATCTTTCAGAATTTCCAGGTGCATTCCAGTTGCTTCCTTAACTCTATCCACCCATCTAATTCTTGGTCTTCCTCTTCTCCTACTTCCATTAACTTTAGCAAACATCATCATCTTCTCCAGACTGTCATTTGCTCGCATAATATGTCCAAAGCATGACAATTTTTGCTTGTTGATCATAGCTTTGAGGGAGCAATCTGGCTTTATTCTGTCTATCACTGATTTATTGGTTTGTTTTGCAGTCCATGGTATTCTTAGCAAGCATCTCCAAAGCCATAATTCAAATGCATCTATCTTCCTTCTTTCTCACTTTCTCAGGGTCCAACTTCCACATCCATACCATTGCTTTCATGATTCTGATTTTTGTTGCGAGGCTAATATCTTTATATTTAAAGATTTTGCTTAAATTTTCATTGCTTTCTGTTTCATTAGTGACACACTATTTTTTTTTTTTAAGAAAGATACACATGTATAAACTTTAAATAAGTATTTAAAATAAATATTCCATTAAAATTAAATAGTTTTATTCAGTGATTTTCATATGCTTTATTTGAAAATAACTTTTTGTTCATATTGGGTTTTCACATCTTTAACCATTCTTCTATTTTTTCATATGCACTGTATTCTTTTTTTACATTTTTTATTTACACGTTTTTTTCTGGAATCAATCTATTGGATAAATGGAGAACTGGGTGTTTATATAAAAGCATGGAGGCAACTTATGTCTGAACACAGATGCCAGTAGTATAAAGAACAAAGGAGTGGAGTTTGTTGCCTTGGTAAATACGTTGTGGTGTTGGATCACAAGCAATACTCAGAACTGGCTCTCAGAAGCACACATACTAACTGGCATCAAGTGTAAAGGATACAGTATTTTTAGGAGGGAAAGACAGAAGAGGAGGGTGTAAAAATCTCACAAAATTGTTTTACTTATTATGTTCGTTTTTTTGTTACATGTTATGGAGACTGAGTGTAAATTTCATTAATGTGGAATTAATGAGAAATACATTTCTGTTATATGATAAGATAATCTAAAAGTATATATGTAATTTGTTTGCATTTTTACAAGTATATGATTAGTATTATGGGAGCAGTCATGTGGTTAAGCAGTAATGATATTAAAGGAGATAAATGTAATTAAGTAGTAAACTTCTTTACTGTATTATTGTTTTTAGAATAGCATTTCTGTTTTGCTAAGTAACGGAAAATATCTAATAAATGAACAAGTTAAATTCTCTAATCTCAGAAAAGTATTTTGTGCATCTTTAATTACTCTCCAAGGAGGGACTGAGAAGCTAATAATTGAAGGAGAGTATAATGTATTAAGCCTTCATATATATAAGAAGCAAGTGATATATGTTCCAAGAAGCACTATGGAATCTGCAGAAAAGTTCCTTTTATTGGAAGTGTATTTAGAACTGCTCAATTAAATGTATTCCTATTGTTCGAGTGATTGTTCTTCATGCCTACTTCACAAAATTGAAAGAAAGATGTGTTTAAGGAAACTTACTTACTGAAAGAAGACATATGCAGTCAGAGTATATTAGTCAGAATATGAAAGAATTTTATCGAGCTTACATAGAGTAATTCCAGAATGGCCACTTAATTATTCTATGTATTAAAGAGTTAGTTAAACAGAATGGCATAAATTAATCTAGTATTTTTAACTCTATAATGAATGTTAGATCTCCTTAGAGAGATATAGTGAAGTATTAAGAATTTGTATCTGCTGTATGTATTTAAATGCGTACAGTAAAAATGTAGTTATTTATATAACTGAGCTTTATTCTTTGAATATACATAACATGTTGATCTTTGAAGTCAAGGCACCAACATGGATATGAATCTGAAATATTCTAACTGACTACAATAAAAATATATAATTACAGTAAAACCCTGTTTTTACGTTCCCGCAATTTACGTTTTCCTGCCATTTAAGTCATTTTCCTTTGGTCCCGTCTTAAGGCCTATTCTTATGATATATATTTTCCCACCATCAACAACTTGATGTGGATGTTTCCCGTGATTTGCGTTTCTTTCTCGGGTGACAACACTGATTTTTTAATCAATTTCCTCTTATTCAAATCGATTTCTGCGGAAATCTGCGCATTTCTGTTCACAGGTGGCATTACTTTCGGCTGTAGTTTCGTTTCTGCCATCACGATGACCTGCACGGTTGCAGCAGTGATGAGCAATATTGTGATTTTTCAATCACAGTACGAATTGATACCACGAAGTTTTCATATCAGTAATTTTAAACTGTCAGTAGCTCGTGGCACCCGTAACATGTTGTGATGCGATTTCACATTCACAGTGCTGTATTGAAATCATGAACAAGGATCATGTGCAAACTGTGAAATCACATTCACACTTCTACCAAGTAACAGTTGTTGCTTGTGAATATTAGATATCAGTGAATAAACCACAGTTTGTGAAATATCACTTCACTAGCTTGCAGTGTCTGTGTTCGTAGTCGCAATTCAGAAACACATGGTATATTGTGCATTACTAGCAGAATTCCTGCTATGTAATTTAGCATGTGATAGTTGAGGTGGCAAATGATCCATGTTAGTAACATGGAGAAAAAAGACAGAAAATGTATTTCGGTAGAAGAAAAGATGCCAATTCTGCGACGTGTAGATTGGCATTCTAGAACATGTGTGCAATTAGCAAAAGATCTTGGACTCCCCGTGGCCACTTTGAACATGATAGTAAAAAACAGGTCAAGCATTGAACTCAATGCAAAGCAATCTGGCGCTATGTCAAAAAAAATGAAAATATATCCGGACATCGACATACAATGAATTGGATAAACTTGTGGTGGAGTGGTTTGTTTCTACGAGAGCGTCAGGTATTCCAGTTGATGGTATTATACTCTGAGCGAAAGCCCTTGAATCTGCTGCAAGTTTGGGGATTAATGGTATTACTGCGTCAAATGGATGGATTGATCATTTCAAGATTCGGTCAAAATATTGTGTATAATCAAGTGTGTGGAGAAAGAAAGTGTTACAGGGGAAACTTTTAATGTGTGTTAAATGAGTAATCATAAAAAAAAAAAAAAAAATCTTTCAATAATGCAATACTGTTAAGTTTGAAGAATAAACGAGCAGGAGCATGATAATGGTATGCACCCAAAACGAATGACCATACCAATCCTGATGCCATATATTATGTGGCCAAAGCATGGTTGCATATTACTCCTGAAACATATCCAACTATTTCCGGTAGGCAAGAGTTACGTTTGTGGAAGAGGAGAAACAACTACAGGAGGAAGAAGAAGATATGTAAGAGCCCAACAACTGGTATGTGATGGATGAATCTTCCTCATTTCAAGTCTATGTTGATGCTGGTGTGATCACATAAATGGTACTAAGTGTAGAGGACATTCTTTCCAACCATCTTGGTGAAGAAGAAAAGGAAGAAGTGGTTGAAGAAGACTATGATCAAGAACCTACCGTCCCTACTAGTAAAGAAGCAATGGAAGCTATCTCTGTTTTGAGGTGGTATATTGCAAGTGCATCAGGAGACGATGGGGCATTTAATGCCTTATACACTGTGGAGAGGCAGGTGGAACTTATAAGAGTGCAGAAAAAGCAAAAACAATCAACAATTAAAAATTTTTTAAATAGATAAATGTAAGTAATTGAAAATTCGTTTATTTTCATTTATTAAATTTTGTAATCTAGTATGTAGAGTCACATACCAGCAGTAAGCATCTTTTAGCCTTTTTTTAATGTTTTTTACATTTCCTGCTATTTACACTTTTTTCTATCAGTCCTCTGGAAAGTGTAAAAAAGGGATTTCTGTATATTGTTATCTTACTTCACAACTAATTATTAATACAGTATGATACACACAAAAAAACAGTACTAAAGTGTCTAAGTTCAGTACTGCTTCTTTCTTTCTTTTTTTGTGCCATACTGTATATAGGTTGGATATAGGTGGGGAACAACACAGTTGAAGCAATCAAGATTCCTCTTCAAAATAAAGCAGAGGGAATGTGTCGCTAAGGATATCAGATGATTTGAATCCAGTAAGGATAGAAAGCTATGATTGTAATATTAATAACAATCCTGCATGTAACACTGAGTTTGTTTTAAAACTATCTGGTGTGAGGCAAGGCCTAAGATTACATACATGGTGGGTGGGTGTTGTTAAAAACTAGTGGATCAGTTGTTGATGACAATGAAATGCACTGCCAAATCAACCTGATGTGAGCTAAATGAGTAATCATTAAAAAAAATAAAAATTAAATAAAAATTGAAAAACCCTTTAAATAATGCAATGCTGTTAAGTGTTCCTAGAGTTTGAAGAATAAATGAGTGGGAGTGAAATGGATGTGCAATCATATTAAGTAAGAGATTCTTAAGAAAAATGATAAATGGAAGAAATATCACATAAAAACAATTATGTCAATCATGAAATTATAAGGTGCAAGCCAGAAGAGTATTATACAGAAAGTGAAGACTGGATATGAAAAGAAACTGGATCTGCAAGCTAAAGACAACCCAAAAGAATTCTATCATTATGTTGCAAGTAAAACAAAGATAAATAGTGCTACTGAATGGGGATGGTATGTGAACTCTTATCAAATACCATCCACATTCAGTAGCACTATTCAATGGGGATGGTAAATGGGGACAGTATGTGAGCACTTATCAAATAACGAGTGCCTATTTTATTAAGAGCTATCAACCTGATGTATGCAACATGCAGCTCAACATGGATCTCAGTACTATCTCTACAAAGAATGAAGAAACTCAGCTGTATTAAGAGAAGGGACTAGAAATGCTGCATAAATTCAATAAGAATTATGCAATATGTCTGATGAAATATTATTCTGAATGCTAAAGGAGTATTTAGATGAACTGGTTGTGCCTTTGACCTGGTTATACAATTTGAGACTCAGCAGGAGGAAGTAATACAAAGTAATTCCATTGCACAAGGGTGATGTGAAGACTGATGTGGCAACTATAGACCTATCAATATCTCTGGAGTGGTGGAGAATACTATGGAAAAATTCATAACAGCTTGCATATAGAAATGGACTGATTGAGAATCTATACTTTACAATGTTGCAATTGTTGAGCAACTTGATCCCATTGTGTAATAATGTCACACAATGGGAATTAGACAAAGGGATTAGATACTCCATGGCACCTTTGGACACTGCTAAGAATATTTTTATTTTATAGAGGATGGAGTGAGGAAGAGAGGTCATCCACAGAAATTCAGAATGAATACAGTCAAGAAAGGAGTGAGAGCTAGATTTCTCTGCAAGTGCATGATTGGAATGGCTTGGAAGTGGTGAGTGCAGGTGATGCAAGTAAATTCAAGAAAGTAATAACAGCTAGTATAAGTAATATATGACCTCCCTCAATGAGTCTCTGACTTCCAGGAGGTCTCTGGAAGTCAGAGATCTCCTGGAAGAAGCCAAAATTGCAGAAAAAGGACCCAAATAATATATGACCTCTCTCAATGAATCTCTGCCTTCCAGGAGGTCTCTGGTAATAATAATTCAATCCACTTACATCTCAATTTTTCCTCGGGTCCTTTTTCTGCAATTTTGGCATCAAATACTTGCTTTATGAATATTTCTGCAGTAATGTGTGAAAAGGGCTAATCTGAGGTGGCATGGATACTTAAATATGTGTCCATGCCACCTCAGATTAGCCCTGCTCACACATTCCTGAGCACAAACAATGTCAAGTTTCTTTGTAATATTTTCATTTTTAATATGCTTCTGCCATTAATGCCACTTGTTGAAGCTTATAGAATAAAAAAAAAAAATTCAACTATTTAGACAAAATGTTTATGTTTGGGTACTACCCATTAGTCACTTATTAGTTGCCTGAAAATATTAAATAGAAAATTCCAGAAATAAACAATTCATAAATTTTAAATTGCTCACTGTTCTGAGTAGTTCTCAGTTATCAGATCTCGACTGTCGCAGTATTGCAGTGCTTGTGTCCAAGTAACCCTTATTTTACTTAATAATTGCCCCAAGGCACAATGGTTATGGTTATGCCAAAGAGTGTTTCCTTTTAAATGAAAAGGCAAAAGTTCTCGATTGCATAAAATAATAAATAAATAATAATAAAACTTATTTTATTAATATATTAATATTAATAATAATATACTAATATCTTATATTAATATAACTTAAGCTGAGTTTGCTAGATTCCATTCACATTCAGATAGCTTTTAGTATAGTAAGTTGTATAATTGTTCTATTTTATTATTAGTTATTGTTGTTTATCTCTTACTGTGACTAATTTATAAATTAAACTTTATCATAGGTATGTACGCATAGGAAAAATCAGTATATATAGGGTTTGGTACTATCCGTGATTTAAGGTATCCACGGGAGGTCTTGGAACATATCCCCCACGGATAAGGGCAGAATTACTGTATAACATTATCTGCATAAATTAAAGAGCTGAGATCAACATCTCCAATTTTATATGAAGCATAATACATATGATCAATACAGTTGATGATAGGAGTGTTGTTGTAAGTTGTATAATTGTTCTATTTTATTATTAGTTATTGTTGTTTATCTCTTACTGTGACTAATTTATAAATTAAACTTTATCATAGGTATGTACGCATAGGAAAAATCAGTATATATAGGGTTTGGTACTATCCGTGATTTAAGGTATCCACGGGAGGTCTTGGAACATATCCCCCACGGATAAGGGGGGAATTACTGTATAACATTATCTGCATAAATTAAAGAGCTGAGATCAACATCTCCAATTTTATATGAAGCATAATACATATGATCAATACAGTTGATGAATAAGTGGAAATATCATGCACCATAATGTTACTAGGTTCTTTAGGAGTATAACATCTGTATAAAGTAAAGAGTCAAGATTAACAACTCCAATTTTGATATGAGGCCTAATGATACTTTCCTGCATAATATGATCCATACAGAAAATGAATAGCAGTAGAATTACTGTGCATCCTAGTCTTCCATTTGGATTTACATCAAATAATCTTCCTATATCTCCATTAATTTTAACTGATGACTTACAACTAAAATCTGATAACTCATTTACACCATATAAGTATGCTGTTTTTGAGTGACTTTTCTCCTTGCACCTTGTCATATGCCTTTTCCAGATCTATAAACCTTAAACATAAATCCTTGTTATATTCCCAGATCTCTCAACTATTGTCATAAAGTGAAAATCTCACTTTGACAACTCCTATTTGGCACGAACCAGTTTTACTATTTTTCTTAGTCTCTAATCAAGCACATTTGCATAAATCTTACTAGGAACATTCAGCTGGGAAATTGCTCTATAATTTGCACATTCAGTTCTACTTCATTTCTTAAAAATAGGTGAAATGAGATTTCTACTCTAATCATCTGGAAATTGACCTTCTGACCATGGACACATTGAAAGGATGGAAGATGAACTTCTCAAAACAGTAACAGAAGGTAAAGTTTCTAGAAAAATAGAAAGAGGTAGACCCTTAATGAGATGGATGGATGGAGTGTCAAGTGTGACTGATCTTCACAGAGGTGAAGCCTCCAGAAATGCATACAACAGACCACCTGGCAAGGACTGGTGCAGCACACCACCGAGGAAAGGAGTAACCTTACAGCATCAGATGATGTCCAAATTATTAAAAATTTGGAGTTATGTAGTGCTGCCATTATACAACTTTTATACCTCCATATCTTAGCATTTCTGAGCAAATCATCTATTCCAGCTTCTTTCTATATCTAAGGTTTTTGGCTTTTACTACCTCATTTTTCTAGATAATGTGGAGCAGCCCCCAAAACAGTATCATTAATGCACTCCTATCAATGAACATAGTGCAAAAATATTGTCACTGATGAAACTTCACATGTGGAAAACCCCCATTAATAACTGAAAATATCTGTTCTGATTATTTACTGTGCACTTCACCAATCTGCCCTCCATTTATATGCAGTGAAAGTATTACAAATAATGATTGTTTACTTAAAATGAATATTATTTATTCATTAAGAAATCAAATTCATATTCATAAGAAATCAAAATAAATTAATAAATATAGAGAATTCAAGTAAAACTTACTTGAAATTTTTTCAAACCAGACATAAAACAAAGCTCATTCTCGTCAGCTAGACACTTTTCATTTTCTAGAAAAAACATAAAATGTAACTAAAAACCTAAATTACATTTTTTTAATATCTCATCTACAAAAAGTTGTAAACCTAAATTATATTGGAATTGAGATGGCTAAGGATTACCCAGGCTGAGAATCAAATCTTGCTTTAGAGACAAAACTTTTAAACTTTTTCAAGATGCTTCAGGCCATCAATAGGTGAGGTGATGGTGGTAGTCTATCTAAATACATTCTCAATCATTCATTCCTACAGTAGAGGATGCAAACTTGCAAACTGTTGGTGAGTGCAGCAATATTATTAACTCCACTGATAAGCTGGCTTTTAAAATGGTTAAGTATGGTGGTATAAAATTTTCTGATATAATTCAATCTCATAATTCAGAAGACCTCAATCAAGAGGAGATTGGGACACAGTTGTATGGGCTAGAATTCTCAGTATAGTGATCAGAATAGAAATAAAACAGATTATGAGTCTTATAAATTTTGCCAGGAAGCCTCAAAAAGATTTATGAAATTGTATGCCTTTCTATTTTTGCATCCTTGTATCAACAAACTTAACCTAAGTTTATGCATAATTGAATGGGACATAAAATCTTCATTCTTTGCTACTTTTTTAAAAAATATAACATATAAATTAGGCAGTTTTTCTAGTGCATTTTGAAAAAATGCATAACCTCCTCAGAGGTTTGTTTTGTCAATTCATTCATGTGCCAGTTATTAAAAGACTGGATGAATGTGGAGCTACTGAAAGTGGTTTTTGCAATCTTTATAAAAAATTTTCAAGTATTTTTCCATTTCATGTGGACGACTTGCAAATCTACAAAAGGGTAAAATATGTGTCATATCTATCTATCTATATATAATATATATGTAAACAGAGTGTTAAAATTTATGCAAAACCCTACTTGCCATGAAAAAAATATGCTTGTCCAAGAAACCTGGCATTTTTTTAATATGTCTCAATAAGTCACAATAGGAGTTTCAAAAAGTGATTAGTGATCTTGCCTTTTCTTAAAAATATTTTCTTTAGAAAGTTTTTTTTTTTTTAATTAAATAAAAATATTCTATTGTGTTCAGTCTGTATGTGGTTACTTGTCACAGTTGGCAAAATATACTCACTACGAGCATATGGGTGAACATATTTGTCGAGCCTAATATATACATATATATCATTCCTAAAGAAATAGTATAGTAGTAATAATAAACAAATCAATATTTAGTACACTGTATTCACATACCTGTCAACTGTCAAATAGTGAAAAATCAAAGGATTGCCTGATTTTTCAGATTTATCTATTTAATTATTTACTTCAGTTTCATTTATTTATTCAGTTACATGCAATTGTAAGTTATTCTAATTTGGACAAACAAGCAAATTTGTTTCTACATGCCTTTCTGAACACAAACCCTATATTTCCTCTAAGAAATGAAACATACTGGCCTAGCAGAACATGGAATCCCATGTTCATATTAATAATCATTAATACTAGCCACAGGATCCTTTGGAATGATGCAAAATTACTACACAGATGTTCCCAGAAATATGAGCATCTCCTTGAGGAAAGTTCTGAAATACTTCAGCATCACCCAAATCTAAACCTTAATGATGGACTCTCTATGCCAAAAATCTAGGAAATTATTAACATGTTTGCTGCCAAATAGTAGTATACTCGTAGTTGGAATGTGAGCTACACAAGCCAGCTACGAGTATACTCGTATGATGCTTAGCGCCGGCAACGAGATTACGGTACTGACCTTGAAGAAGTGAAAATGCTTGGATTGTGGAGCTAGCAGCAAAACTGCGTATACTCATAGATGGTATATGCTCTGCACAAGCCAACCACGAGTATACTCGTATGACGCTTACCGCCGGCAACGAGATTACTGTACTGACCTTGAAGAAGTGAAATTGCTCGGTGTACGGGAACAGACTATGCCGAAGTAGCGTGGCAGCGAACGTGTTAACAACTACACTATTTAATTATATATGTTTTTATTACATGTAACAAAAAAGATTTTGGAAGTTTATTTTGCACTTGGTTAGACTATATTAAATTTAGTTTAATCCTTTATCCAAGTGTAAGCAAACAAAGTTTGCACCTGAAAATATCTTAGACTGAGGTAAGATGGTGCAACTCGCAGCAAAAGTGGACCAGGTTCTCATCACTCCTTGTCTCAGTATCTCCCATAAAGCAAAGCACATCTTCTTGCAGACATGTCTATAGCTATGCATTAAGGGAAGGGCCGCTGGTTTCGACCTTTATCGAGTTCTCGTCAGTGGGAGGCAGACCCAAACGTGGCGATACTAAGACAGAAGCAATAGGAGAGGTCATATTTACCTATACGAGTTGTCAACAGGTGTGCCACCTTATTATTGAATTACTCTGGATTTAGAGAAAGATGTTGGAAGTTTATTTTGCACTTGGTGATACTACATTAAATTTATTTTAATCCTTTATCCAAGTGTAAGCAAACAAAGTTTGTGCCTGAAAAGATCTTCAGGACTGAGGTAAGGTGGTACAACAATAGGCAACTCGTAGCAAAGGTGGACCAAGCTCTCATCACTCCTTATCTCAGTATCTTCCATAATGCAAAGCACATCTCCATGCAGATTTATATTGCTATGCATTAAGGGAAGGACCACTACCCAGACCAGTTTCGACCTTTATTGAGGTCTCATCAGTGGGAGGCAGACCCAAACGTGGAGATACTAAGACAGAAGCAATAGGAGAGGTCATATTTACCTATACGAGTTGCCAACAAGTGTACCACCTTATTATTGAATTACTCTGGATTTAGAGAAAGATGTTGGAAGTTTATTTTGCACTTGGTTAGACTATATTAAATTTAGTTTAATCCTTTCTCCAAGTGTAAGCAAACAAATTTTGCGCCTGAAAATATCTTCAGGATTGAGGTAAGGTGGTACAACAATAGGCAACTCGTAGCAAAGGTGGACCAAGCTCTCATCACTCCTTATCTCAGTATCTTCCATAATGCAAAGCACATCTCCTTGCAGACATGTATATTGCTATGCATTAAGGGAAGGGCCACTACCCAGACCAGTTTCGACCTTTATTGAGGTCTCGTCAGTGGGAGGCAGACCCAAACGTGGCGATACTAAGACAGAAGCAACAGGAGAGGTCATATTTACCTATACAAGTTACCAACAGGTGTGCCACCTTATTATTGAATTACTCTGGATTTAGAGAAAGATGTTGGAAGTTTATTTTGCACTTGGTTAGACTATATTAAATTTAGTTTAATCCTGTTGGCAACTTGTATAGGTAAATATGACCTCTCCTATTGCTTCTGTCTTAGTATCTCCACGTTTATGTCTGCCTCCCACTGACAAGACCTCAATAAAGGTCGAGTTGCTGCAAGTTTCCTAGTGTTGTACCACCTTACCTCAGTCCTGAAGATATTTTCAGGCACAAACTTTGTTTGCTTACACTTGGATAAAGGATTAAACTAATTTTAATATAGTCTAACCAAGTGCAAAATAAACTTCCAACATCTTTCTCTAAATCCAGAGTAATTCAATAATAAGGTGGCACACCTGTTGGTAACTTGTATAGGTAAATATGACCTCTCCTGTTGCTTCTGTCTTAGTATCTCCATGTTTGGGTCTACCTCCCACCGACGAGACCTCAATAAAGGTCGAAACCAGTCTGGGTAGTGGCCCTTCCCTTAATGCATAGCAATATACATGTCTTCAAGGAGATGTGCCTTGCATTATGGGAGGTACTGAGACAAGGAGTGATGAGAGCTTGGTCCACCTTTGCTGCGAGTTGCACCACCTTACCTCAGTCCTGAAGATATTTTCAGGCGCAAACTTTGTTTGCTTACACTTGGATATAGGATTAAACTAAATTTTAACAAAAAAGATTAATAGTTTCCCTCCATAATCACTCACACACACACACACACATCAATTTTTTACCTAGCTGTCTTGCAACTGCATATAAGGAGAGAACCGTTAGTTCCCATATACCTTCATTGTTGTTTAATTTCTGATTTCTACTGTTCTACACTGACAACGATCCACAATATGTAAATCGAAATATCTGTAATTATTATCATCATCAATTTCCTGATATGTACCTCAAAGGGGAGTTCAGGATACTATGGCAGCATTCCATGATTAAGTTTACTTTATTATTAATCTCTATCAACAATTTCCCTCCAAATCAGCCTATTACTTGTGAGAATTCCAATATTGTCATATCTCACATTTCACGCTTCTAAGGCACTTATGACCGAAACAATTAAGACCTTGGTATTCCTCTGGGTCTCTTTCCTGCAATCAAACACCTGTTTTGTTAACCTCTCCTCACCCATTCCATTTAAGGGGCTGTACCAGATTAGATTAGCTCAGCGACACATTCCTGAATGCTAATAAGATAAAGTTCCTTTCTAATATCTTCATTTTTAATACGATTCTTCCATTGATTCACTCCCCTAATTTTTCTCAGAACCCTCATATCTGTGGTCTCTAGTTTTTGATCAAATATTTTATTTCTCACCCAACTTTCAGGTGAATAAGTTAAAACTGATTTGGAACTATCTCTTGTATACTGCTAGTTTGATGTTTTGACTAATTTCACTCTTATTCAGCTGGCCACCCCATACTAGCTTTGCTCATTCTGTTGTCTATTTCCAGATTTATCCAGCAAACTTCACTAAAAACTGTGCCTAAATAGCTAGAATATTTTACTTGTTCTATAGGATCTCCATTGAGAATGCAGCTGAAGTATTCTATCCTTCTGCCTTTTATATGTTTAGTCTTTTTATTGCCGATTTTCATTCAAAATTTGTTAAAGCTGTTGTTCAATTTAATTAGAGAATCCTGGGGACTTGCATGAGAAGTGTTTAGGAGTATAAAATCATCTGCATAAAGCAAAGAGCTAACTTTGACATCTTCAATTCTAATATCAAGTCTAATGCCACTTTCTTTTTATAATGTGATCAGTATAGATGATCAATAAGAGTGGAATGTGCATCATTGTCTTATCCCTGATTTTACATCAAACCATCTTCCTGTATTTCGTTTAATTCTAACTGCGGACTGACAGCTCAAATATAGACTATGCATTACTTTGTATACTGTAATGCATAGTATACATAACTTTGTATACGGGATGAATTCCATTCATCCCATATAACTGTAGGGTTTTGAAAAGCTTTTCTTTGAGCACATTGTCATATTCCCATGATTTCTCAACTGTCTGTCTTTAAGTGAAAATATGATCTTGACAACCTCTATTTAGCTTGAACCCAGCTTGTTCTTCTCTAAGTTTCTCTTCTATAATCCTTCTCAATTTCTTTTCAAAGCAAGCTTGCATAAATCTTACCTAGAACACTCAGCAGAGAAATTCCTCTAGCATTCAGCTTTGTTCCCTTTTTTATAGATGGGGTACTATGAGAGTTTTACTACAATCATTGGGAATTCAACATTCTGACCAGGCCCTCTGAATTATACAGTGTAGCCACTGCAAAACTTTTATACCTCCAATATTTAAGCATTTCTGATCGAATATCATCTACTCCAACTGCCTTTCCACATTTCATGTTTTTAATAGCTTTTTCTACCTCAAGTCTTGATTTGTATTCCTCTTTGAATTTCTTGATCATTTCCTAATATGGTTCTGTCACTGCTTGCATTTAACAGTCTTTCAAAGTAACCAGGCATCTAGGATATCCTTATCTTTGGTTTTTATGTCATCTTTATCATCTTTGATTCTGTTTATGTGGAGGAATGCAAAGTTATGCATTTTGGAATAAATAGATATCAAGCTGTGTACTACATTGAAGGAAGAACTGTAGTCCAGGAAATAGATAAAGATTTAGGAGTGGTGTTAGACAGAGAGCTAAAGTTCAGAGGACATATTGCTAAGTTAGCCCATAAGATTACTTTGCTATTGAAGAACACACACCCACATACTGACAAATAGAGATAAAGTAGTAGTTGTTATTCGCAAGAAACCCAGGAGACCAGACCTGGGCACAGGTCTGGTCTCCTGGGTTTCTTGCGAATGAGGAAGCAGTGCAGTAGATTTAGAGGTGAGTGACCAAGATGGTTAGTGGTCTATGGAATGTTCCTTATGAAGATGTATTGAGGTTGCATGGATTGCAGAAGTTGGTTGATAGGAGAAATATTTCAACACAAGAGGTCACCCCTGTAGTTTGAATAAAGGTGTGGTTAGTAGGGGTATGGGGACTAGGTTTTTTGCTTTGAGAGTTATGAATGAGTGGAATGAACTACCAGAGTCAGTTGTGAGTGTTTTGTCTGTTAATGGGTTCAAGGAGATACGATACATTGTTTGGATAGCATGGATCTCCCACGATGAATCATCAAACTCCATGGAGTTGATCGTATAATAATAATTTCTCACTCTGAGGAACATGGCCTTATCATGGCAGTGGGACTTGCATGCTTCAATGATGTTGAGAGCTCTGCTGGCAGTAGCATGGCTACCAGCAGGCCCACGCTTGTCAAACAGGTCTCAACTGAGGAGCCAGAATGACAGTATTCCATCTCCCATCTTAATGGTAAAAAGCAAGAAGAAATCCATATCAGATGAGTCAATGTCTGGGTGATCAAGGACTGCATCACATGTTGGGGATCCTGGGCATCAGGCAACAAGCAAGCTACAAAACCCCCATCTCCTTGGTGGGCAACCAGGGCAGGAAGATGAAAAATGACTGGAAGAAATCAAATGCAAAAAATCAACTGTAGAAGAAAACAGACATTATGAAATGTTTTTACAGATTAACAACAGAAAAACAGGGTTTTAAAAAGCATATGCACATGGTTTTGAAACAAAAATTTCTAAAATCTGCAATAACAGAACAAAGACATATGGATCAAAAGAATTTCATTTTCAGCAACAAAATATCTACTCAACTTGAACTGCAAGAATTACATAATAAACCAACAGCTCCAGTAAATCATCAGGAGGAAGCTATATTGAACTTCAAAATTCAACTCAGTCAGCATGAAGCTGAATATATACCTCAGAATGTTTTGACAGAAGTACAGTATAAAATGAAGTCGACCATATTAGAATATATGAACTCCATACATGACCATATAAGACTACTAACATTAAAAGCCTTACAATCTAAGCTAAAACAGCTCCTCAAATGCAAATGCTGTAATAAAAACAATCACAACCAACAGTATAAAGGAAACAAATCATCTCCTATACAGCACAGATTATATATCATTACAATGAGTTTTGGTTGCAAACTGCAAGATCAAAAGCTGAGGATGAAATCTGCATCATGGAAAATCTAGTTGGAATGAAAAGTCAACAAACTTCAAGCAGATCTGAGCAACTTAAAGTCTTATAAGACAGTTGAAATATAATAGCATCAAAAACAAACTCATAAATACATATAATTTGGCCAACAAAACAATTGCTGAGGGAGTGCTTAAACGTAATAGCTATATAACTGAGAGGAGACCTCCACATAGCCTTTAAAGGAATGTGGACAACCGACAACAGCTTTGGATCTAATGTCCAATCCTCACCTTCTCATGTTGAATCCTGTTAGCTATCGACCTGGATAATAAACGAATGAAGATGGGATGGCAATTTGGGATTTTGCTGATCAAACTGTCTTCTTATTGGCTTAAACCACAATGTAAAATGATAGTAAAACATGACAGAATTTCATACCGGTGGGGGGACACCTGGTTAAAGAAGGTCCCCAGTTATTCTCAACAGGGAACTAGGGTGAACAGCGAAAAGTCAGCTACTGGAACCAATCCTGAAACACATCCCAGATAAACATCATCAGAGTTCAAGACCAGTACTATCAACATAAGAAGTGTGAATAGTAAAGAAATGGAACTAGAAGAACTGGATAAGTACCAGATCGGCATAATTTGTGTGACTGAAACAAAAAAGACAAAAACTGGTGAAATCTTTCTAAGCAATATAACAATCAGGAGGGAAAAAAAGGAGTAGCTATAGTATTCAACAGAAAAATACAAGGGTTATCTTCTTGAATAGCAGGCAATATCAAGGAGAGTGATGTGGACAAATATCAGAATGGGGAACTGGACAATGAGACTTATTGGTGCCTATGGTCCCACAGAAGGCTCTACTGAGTAGAAGTGGGGGGGGGGGGGTTTGAAGCTTTAGAGAAAGCAACCGACATAATGAAAAAGGAAAAGTTAGTCCTTGGAGATCAAAATAGCAGAGTAGGAAATCATTGTCAGACATACAGAAATATTCAAGGAAAATTTGGAGAAAAGAGCAAATCTAATAATAATGGCAAAAACCTGTTGGATTACTGCTCAGGACATACACTGGTTATTGCTAACACAATGTTCCAACATTAAAATGTGCACAAATTCACATGGAGAGAAGAGGCAAAGAATAAGAAAAGTCTCATTGACTATGTTATTTTTTATTGTTGATGTTTTCTCACTGCTGCAGGACACTAGAATGTACAAAGAAATTGAAATTGGAAGTGATCACCATTTGGTCTTGAACAGAATAAAAGTAAATTTCATATTGAAAAGAGGAACATTTTAAAGTGAATAAAAATTAAGCAGCTCTCAGATGTGAACTGTAGACTAAAATACATAAACATTATTCAAGAAAAAATTAAAAAGTTTGAGAACAGGAACCAAATCTTTGATATTCAGTGGCAAGCCATGAAGGAAGCATTGACTGATTCAGCCAGAGTGGAATGTGGTGACATTGCCTGCAAGGATAGAAAAATCAGAACTCCATGGTGGACACAGGAGGTTAAAGAGGAAGCGAAGGAAAATAAAGCATATCAAAAGTTCCTGGTGAATAAGTCAGCTTGTGCTCTTAGAGAATACAGAGACAAATGTAAGAAAGCTAAACACTGTGTAAAACTAGCTAAACAAAAGTCATGGGAAGACTTTGGTAAGAACACAGAAAATAAATATCAGGAAGGTGGCAAAATATTCTGGAGGCTGTTCAAAAAGTTCACAAATGGAGGAAAGAGTGCTGTAAAAGGAATTGATAAAGGAGATGATAAAGGTGACAGGAAAACTGGAGAAAAGGCTATCCTTGATGTGTGGAGTAGTTACTTCGAAAAATTGCTACATGAAACAAGCAGTTATGATAGCACAGTGGTAAAAATCACTCAACAGGCATGCAATCAGGAATACATATCCATAGTTGAAGTAGAAAAAGCTATCAATAGCCTGAAACATGGAAAGGCAGCAGGAGTAGATGATATTCAACCAGAAATGCTGAAGTATGGGGGTATAAAAGTCTTATAGTGGCTATACTGCATAGTTCAGAAGACCTGACCAGAGGGACGAATTCCAGATGATTGGAGTTGAGCTCTCATAGTACCCATAAATAAAAAGGAAAGTAAAACTGAATGTGAGAATTACAGAGGTAATTCCCTACTGAGTGTTACTGGTAAGATTTATGGAAATATACTTGAGAAACGGTTGTGAAGGATTGTGAAAGGGAAGCTTGGTGAAGAGCAAGCTGGATTCAGGTCAAATAGAGGCTGTTAGGATCAGATTTTCACTTTACAACAAAATAGTTAAGAAATCATGGGAATATAACAAAGATCTGTATTTAAGTTTTGTAGATTTGGAAAAGCCATATGACAAGGTACCGAGAGAAAAGTTATTCAAAATACATCAGTTATATGGTGTTGATGGGGCATTATATCAAGCTATACTTAGTCTTCATTTGAGTTTTAATTCAGCAGTTAGAACTGAAGAAAATACAGGAAGATGTTTGATGTTAAATCTGGTGTCGGACAAGAATGTACATTATCCCCTCTGTTATTCATTATCTATGGATCACATTATGAAAGAAAGTGTTAAACCTGATATCAAAATTGGAGATGTTAATCTCAGCGCTACTTTATGCAGATGATGTTATACTTTTAAATAAATCCAGTACAAGTCTGCAAAATTCCCTGACTAAATTGATGTAATAATCAGCAATAAAAAGACAAAGACAATGAAAATATCAACTGCATCATGATGGAGAACTAGAACAAGTAAAACATTTCAACTACTTAGGCACAATTTTTAGTGAAGATGGTAAATTAAATATGAAAGTATAATAAAATTAGTTTAATCCTTTATCCAAGTGTGAGCAAACAAAGTTTGCACCTGAAAGTATCTTCAGGACTGGGGTAAGGTGGTACAACACCAGGGCAACTCGGTGCAAAGGTGGAGCAAGCTACCAACCCTCCTATCTCAGTATCTCCTATAATGCAAAACACATCTCCTTGCCGATATGTCTAATGTTATTTTAATAAATTACTCTGGATTTAGAGAAAGATGTTGAAAGTTTATTTTTCACTTGGTTAGAGTATAATAAAATTAGTTTAATCCTTTATTCAAGTGTGAGCAAACAAAGTTTGCGCCTGAAAGTATCTTCAGGACTGGGGTAAAGTGGTACAACACCAGGGCAACTCGTTGCAAAGGTGGAGCAAGCTACCAACACTCCTATCTCAGTAACTCCTATAATGCAAAACACATCTCCTTGCGGATATGTTTAATGTTATGCATTAAGGGCAGGGCCACTACCCAGACTAGTTTCGACCTTTATTGAGGTCTCTTCAGTGGGAGCCAGGCCCAAGTGGAGATACCAGACAGAAGCATTAGCAGGTCATCTCTACTTATAGGAGTTGCCAAATGGTGTGCCACCCTTTTTTAATAAATTACTCTGGATTTAGAGAAAGATGTTGAAAGTTTATTTTTCACTTCAGGCACAAACACTATTTTTCAGGCACAAACAAAGTTTGCGCCTGAAAGATAGGAGTGTTGGTAGCTTGCTTCACCTTTGCAACGAGTTGCTCTGGTGTTGTACCACCTTACCCCAGTCCTGAAGATACTTTCAGGTGCAAACTTTGTTTGCTCACACTTGGATAAAGGATTAAACTAATTTTATTATACTCTAACCAAGTGAAAAATAAACTTTCAACATAAATATGGAAGTAGACAACAGAATCAACAAAGTTGGTATAGGAGGAAGTCAATTGAATAAATTTATATGGAATAAGAGAGAATTTAGCTGTATACAAGACAGTGTTCAAACTAATTTCAATTTATACATCTGAGATCTGGGTTAGAAATAAAACACTTGACCAAAGACTAGAGACCACAGATATGGGAGTCTTGAGAAAGATTAGGAGTGTGAACAGATGCCATCAATGGCAATATATTAAAAATGAGGATGTTAAGAAAGAACTTGATATTGTTAGCATCCAGGAATGCATTAGCAGAGCTAATCTCTGGTGGCATGGCCACTTAAAAAGAATTGGAGAGGAAAGATTAGCAAAACAAGTTTTCTCTGCCAGGTTTTCAGCAAAAAGACCCTGAGGAAGACCAAGATATAGATACAGTAAAAAGTGCCTTAGAAGACAGAAATATAAGATTTGATAATGTTGGAGTCTTGACAGATAACAGACTGATTTGGAGGAAAATTGTTCACAGGAAGTTAGTAATGATGTAAATTTTTCATCTAATACAATCATAATATTCTGTACAACCCTTGAGGCTACATATCAGGAATTTGATGATGATAATAATTGCTGAAGTTACAGAAGAGATAAAGCAAACAATTATAGTGACTCTGCTCACAAAATCAAAAGATATGAAGCAAGAATCAAGCAATGTGCACAAAATATGCAATTTCAACGGAACCAACATCTCTTCTCTCATGCATTTTTGAAAATTATGGAGACAACTACCGTGTTTTGAATAAAAACTTTAGTTTAATATATTAATAGTTTAGTTTAATATTTAATATTCAAACACGCTAGATGTCTCCATAATTTTCAAAAATGCATTCGGATCACCGTGTAAGTTTAAAAGAAAGGAATCTCTTCTCTCAGTCTCTTCAGAGAAATACAAATGCAAATAATCATTCACCGGGAAAAGAAGAAGAAAACCAGTGGATTTTGTAAGTCAATCTGGAGTAATCCTATTGTATATAATAAATATTGTATATAATAAAGATGCCTCATGGATTAAAGAAACAGAATTAGAAATGAAACAAAAACAAATATAAAATGTAAACTTAATTTAGTTAAAAATAAACAAAAATAACAAAAGATTTTTTAATGCTGATCATTATCCACTTAGATCTAAACATATCAGAGATACATTATCAAATATAATGTTAAAATATAAATATTAATCTAAAAAGTGTCTGTTGATATTTATACATTTTGGAACAATGAGATAATGTCTTAGTTGTTGTCCTTCTTGAAAGTGTTTCTTTATAATCAATTACCACTGCTACAAATGAATCTAGAGATAATATCATCTAAATGAAAATATCTGTTTGTGTTCAAAAATAAGTATATAAAATTTCATAATAGGTTTCGTGGAAAGTACGTGTTTTTGTTTTAATGAGATATTTACGCTCTTTATTAGAAATAAAAAAGAAATAAAATAAATAGGTATTTGATGCAACTATAAACCTACTAGTTTTTCCACGTTAACTGTGACTTCTTCTGGGTTAACTAAATATACATATAACAGCTTAAAATCAAAACGAGCAACTGAAAGTTGAAAAATTATCAAATTCATAGAAACCATTACACAAACACGTGCAGGTTGAGTGCTAGCACTTGGTCAGTCATTGTTAAGCAGGTGCGTCCTATAATTGGCTGCGAATTTAAACTCTGATGTGTTGAGATATCTTATAAGTGATTTCCAGATATCACAAAGTATCATCTCTTGGTTTTTCTTCAGGGTGCCTTGTGAGCGGATAACTACTGTGGCTTCTTTTATGTTGTGGGAGCTAGTCATCTTCTATGTATGGCACAGTACTTTTATCCCATTTAATCCATAAACTTATTTCACCATAAGATCAAGTTCACCTTGGAACTTGAAAATGAAGGGAAATTACCTTTTTTGGACATATTAATTACAAAACAAACAGACAACAGCATTGGTCTCAATGTGTACCACAAGCCAACCCACACAGGCCGTTACCTGCATTTCGCCTCATTAATTTAATAAAAATTAAGCATCATACATATGCTGAAGAACAGGGCAACATCTATCATACGAGATCGTAAAATATTAATACACGAATTGGATTTTCTTCTTCAAACATTAACAAACATTAAAAAAAATTATGGATATTCAAAAAAAAATAACAAAAAGAAAACTTTTCTCCAACTCCTCTCCAACCTAACCTACTAGTTTTGCCATGTTAACTGGTGGTTTCTTCTGGGTTAGATAAATATACATATAACAGCTTAAAACAAAATGACCTTAGGTTAGAAATCAATACATAACTGAAAGTTGAAAAATTATCTAATTCATAGGAACCGTTACACAAACACGTGGAGCCTGGATGGTAGCACTTGGTCAGTCATTGTTAAGCAGGTGCATCCTATAATTGGCTGCGAATTTACACTCTGATGTGTTGAGAGATCTTATGAATGATTTCTAGATATCACAAAGGATGATACCTTGGTTTCTGTTCAGGGTGCCTTGTGAGCGGATAACTACTGTGGCTTCTTTTATGTTGCGGGAGCTGAAGTCATCTTCTTTGTATGGCATAGTACTTTTATCCCATTCAATGTTGTGGTTAGTGTTAGAAAAATGGAAAGCTAACCTAAAACTGTCCTCTCTGTTGTTGTTTATGTCTCAATGTGCTCCTTTTGTCCTATTTCTAGACTTCTAGAAGTTTGTCCAATGTAATTCAGGCCACAAGAACAAGGAATGTTGTAAACTCCAGGATGTTTATTGAAAGGATTCTTGTCTTTTGGTGAGCATAACATATTGCGTACTGTCCTTATTGGTTTGAAGGCAACTCGAATATCGTGAGACCTTAAGAGGTTAGCAATTTTTTGCGAGTATGCCAGCAAAAGGATTGAAAGAAGTCCTGTGATGAGTTACCTGGAATACTCTCACAAAAAATTGCCAACCACCTAAGGTCTCACGACATTCGAGTTGCCTTCAAACCAATATTCATGCTGTTATACATATATTTATCTAACCCAGAAGAAGCCACCAGTTAACGTGGCAAAACTAGCAGGTTAATAATTGTATCAAATTTCCGACCTATTAAAACCCAATTTTTGTCATAAATAGGTATTATTTTTCTGAGTCCTCACACATATTAAAACTCCTGTGTTTTATTCTAATTAATATAGTTTATATTTGAATGGCAAAATAATAATTCATTACAGTTAATCCATTAATGCTCTACTATTACGTGATTAAAAGTGGTGTACAGCAATTACATGATAAAAATCAGAAAGCCAGTCATATTTTTTATCCTTGTAAAACCATAAGGTAGCTTGTGTATTTGATCAGCTTTGGTGAGTGTATGTAAAGTAAATATTTTGTATATTTGTTAAGAGTGGTAGTGCAACAAAACTGAAACATGTTGTTAACAAGTTCTCAGGCTGATTTTATGGTCAGAGCATATTCTATATGTTTCTTACACATCTAAACAATCACTGTGCAATGATTATATTGATGAAGTAAAAACATGTATAGTAGTTTCATGTTTTTGGTTATATTTAGATACACCGGATTTTGCAATGATACCTTATAATTCCCATCCAGAAGAATATAACACCCACCCACTTGATTTTCTGCAAGACTAACAATGCAAAGAATATAATCCTGTGATCTGTTTTGTACCATCAACTTTAACAATTACACAGTGCAGCAAACAGAAAATGAAATGGTATCAAAAATCTCTACCAAATCCTAAAATGGCACAATAAAACTTCTACCAGCTCCTAAAATGATATCACAAAATTCATGTAATAATAATTTTCTCCAAAACTGACAATGCAAACAAGACAATCCTCTAATCTCTTTTGTGCCATCAGTGACACAATACACAGTGCAAAGGGAAAATGAAAATAATATCATAAAACTCCCACTAACTCCTAAAATAGTAATATAAAACTCCTACTAATGGCATTATCTAGTGGAATTACATTTCACTTAAAATGATCAACTGTTCTTTGATCAGTGTACATCATTATTATCAATAACTGCCATGTTAAAAAGTTATGAAAAGTAAAGTGTAAGGACCTTGTGTGCTGAATTGAATCAAATGGAAAAATGGAACAGAGTCAATATTAAGTTTTTGTGTTAGGCTGGAAAAAAAAAGTGCTATGGAAACAGTGGAGATAATGAAACAAGCTTATGACAATAACTGACTATTGTACATATCTATTTCTAAGTCACTATAAACCAAATCCTAGGACATCAAAACAGTACATCAGATTTAGTTGAAAAAATTCAGGAAATCTTAAATTAACAACCAGTGTGCAATGCTCAAAATGACTTCAAGAAATCAATGCATTAATAAGGAATTTAATCAAAATAAAACCAACATTTGAAGAAAACAAGAGTTTGTGCACAATTTGCACAACATGCATTAAATGAAGATCAAGAAAATAAGGGAAATGAATATCACATAGAATTAGCTGTGGCTGCAGAAAAATCCCAAATGTCATCAATTCAATTTGATTTGAAGGATGATGAGAAATCGTGTTCTCTGTACAACAGAACTCCAAAATTAAATGATATAGTTCTCGTTGAAAGGCTTAGATGTTGGTTATGCATTTTTACTAAATTAAGGAAATTACAGCGTATACTAGGATATATACATTAAAATAAATTTTAATACACTTCCAATATTCCAGCACATAAGGCCTGCCATTATGGTAAAATGAAGTTGAAACTATCAAGACAATTGAATCGTCTCGCCTTCCTAAAATGTTGCCGGGATAATCAGGTAATCCCAAACTATGTCAAATTCAAACACCATTTCTCTTCGCAAAAGGCTCTTCGTATTTATAACCTTGCCAGCCAAGCTTTGCTCATGGAACAAATCGCTACGACTTGCCGTTTTCCTGAATGATGCTAACTTAGCTATCCAGGCACTCGAAGATGACCTTTCAAGCACCTTAAGCCACGAAATTTGGTCTATTTTATACAACATCTCGTGCACTGCTGCGGAGAAAGAATTTAAAAAAGTACAAGATTGACACATCAAAAAATTTGAAAATTTAAAAAAGAACTCAAACTCGAAACCACAACTTCCTACTGAAACGGTAGTCAACCGTTCGTGATCTAGTGTGAAACCTGAAGCATTCGATCTCTCTCACGTGGCCATAACTTCGCCATTGCACCCAAAAGAATACCTGCTGAAGATATTATGATACGAATTGAACGCAGGATATGACACCTTCCAAACCACGTCGCCAATGATATTAGACTGGATGTGGCTTGTGTTCTGACCAAAGGAAAATCACCAAAAACTAACATGCCCAGTAAAGAAATTAAAGCTCTACTAGAATTAAAGAAAGACAAGAAAATAATAATCACCAAAGCGGATAAAGGGAATGCCACAGTATTGCTTAACCAAAAAGATTACCAAGTAAGCTGAATGCTCTATTATTAGATCAGGCTACTTACCTCCCTATCGAGTACAATCCCATCAACTCACAAATTAGAAAACTCCACAGGCTACTTAAGAAGGTCACTTCTTGGCCTGTGGAAGTCACTAACAAACTAAAACCATTTAACTCCATACCCCCCCCCCCTCCCGTATTTATGGACTCCCAAAAATACATAAAGAAAATGTGCGATTACGTCCCATAGTGGATGGCATTGATTCCCCCACATACAAACTAGCTAAACATTTGGCCAAAGCTCTCACACACTATACTGGCAACAAACCTTCACACATAAAAAAAAAACTCAGCCCACTTCAAAGCCAGCATAGAAAACCTTACACTCAAACACACTGACATAATGGTCAGCTTTGATGCTTCCTCCTTATTCACAAATGTCCCTCTCAAAGAATCCTTAGAGTTAATCCAAACTAAATTTCCTCCCGATATCACAGCCCTATTTCAGTTCACAATGAACTCAGACTATTTTGTTTGGCAGGGAAAATTCTACAAGCAAATAGAGGGACAGCCATGGGTTCATCACTCACCCCACCTTTGCCAATTTCTTTATGGAGACCTTTGAAGAAAAAGCCTTAGCCTCTGCCCCACAAAAACCAACCATATGGCTTCGCTATGTTGATGATGTGTTCACTATTTGGCCACATGGCTCCGATGCACTCCTCTCCTTCCTAACACACTTAAACAACCAACACCCCAGAATCAAATTCACCCTGGAAGAAGAAAAAACAACTGCCTTCCTTTCTTAGACACATTAGTCACCCACCAGCCTGATGGAACCTTGGTTTTCTCAGTCTATAGAAAACCCACCCATACAGGCAGATACATTCACCAACAATTCCCCCCCCCCCCCAACAATATGGAGTCATTAAGACGCTACACAACAGGGTTAAACTTATCAGTTCAAATGACAATGCCCTAACCACAGAACTAAACCGCATTCTGAACACTTTTTCAGCCAATGGCTACCCCCCCCCCCAAAAAAAAATTTAAACCAATAACCCCCACACACACACAACGAGGATTACTCTAAATCCATCACCATACCCTATATCCGAGGCACCTTGGAAAAAATTACAAAAATCTTAAAAAAATATGACCTAACTTCTTGTTACAGACCATATAAAAAATTGGCATCCCTTATCCGCTCTACTAAAGACCAACCTCCCCCCTCCCTAGACCTGCTGGAGTACCAGGTCCCTTGCAGCTGTATAAGCTGCCCTATTTTGGCCAAACAGGCAGGACAGCTAATATCAGAATTTCAGAACACAAGTACTACATCCAGTTTCACCAGTACAGCCACTCTCTCTTGCAGACCATGCACTAGATACCCACCATAGAATACGGTGGAAGAAAGCCACAATAATACACCGTAGTAAATTCAAATACGAAACGCTTTTCATGGAATCAGCCTCAGCCCCAAGAAACAATCCAAACCTCAACAAATTTGGTTGCATGAGACTGCCCCAAATTTGGGAAACCTAAATCAGAAGACCTTCAGCCCAATTGCCCAAGAATACCAACATTGCCCACTAGGGGGACACTATCAGGACTTTTAGGAGAAAGAATAGCTTCCTGCTACGTCCTCATTTACTGTTTGTTGTGCTTGCGTGCACGTGTTTTGTTTTTAAGTTCCTGTGAAAATGGCAACGTGACGTTGCCGAAATACTGGAAGTGTATCATAATTTATTTTAATACATATCCTAGTATATGTTGGAATTTCCTTAAGCAATTTAGTATAAATGATATAGTGCAAAATGAAAGTGTTGAAAATCCCCCCCCCCCCCCAAAAAAAAAGGCCACTAAGAATAGATTAAGTGTGTGCAGAGTATCAGTGTATCATATTTCAGTTGATAACGTTAAGTTAACTTATTGTAGTTTTTGTTTTAAACGAGTGTGTGATTCAATGAGCTATTTGGTTTTTAAGTAAACCTTGCAATTTTCTTTGTTTAAATACAATATTGGCAATATGGTGCCAATGCGTGGTGGAGCAATCACAGCACAGACCACCTTGTTGGATCATATCAATTTGTGAGATTTTGTGCAATGCAGCATGTGTGAAATGTATTTGTCAAGAAAATTAAAGAATATGTGGAAGGAAATTGAAGCCGGAGAGAGAGAGAGAGAGAGAGTGTAAACTGATTCAGAAGTGAGTGCTGCCTATTAGGCAATGAGAATACAGCAAATGTTAGGAGAGTGGACAGTACTGACAGTAGCGGAAAATGATGTTTTTCATGCCAAACATGCAGCCGTAAAAATAAAGGAGAACGAAATGGACATTAATAAAGAAATAGCATGCTTGAATGTTATTCTTCAGAGGACAAAGCACAAAATGGAAAAAATGCAGAAGTGGCAAGAGATTAGAAGGGCTAAAAAGAGAAGGAAGCAGGTGGTGCGAAGTAATAATAAAGAACAAGTGAACAAACAAGAAAAACAAGTTAAGGAAAAAAAATTATATATGAAAACTCATTGATCAGGGGAGTACTTAATGAAAATGTGACAAAATCATGTTTCCCCTGGAATAAAAATTCCCAATATTATTCACACCATCCGGATGCAAAAAGGAGTTAAAGGAATGATTGTGTTGGTTGGCACAAATGATTTGAAAGGCGAGAAGTGCTCTATGAGGGAGGATTTAAAGCAGTTGTCAGAAGAGGCAAAACTGAAGAGCGAGAAGGTGAAGATTGTAAGTCTTCTACCCCACTATGATGGAGGTGAACTAAGGAGCAGGGTGTTGCTAGCAGATGAGTATATACATAGGTTGTGCAAAAGAAATGATGTAGGATTTGTGGATTTGTAGTCTGTTTGACGGAAAGAAGGATTATTATGATGCTATGGACTGCATCTAAATGGTTTGCTGTTAGGTATCTGGGGAGAGGTTTATTCATCAAGCATGAAGTGCAAATTCAGGAAAATTTAAGCAATTAGGATGGAAGCATGTGAGTTTGTGTTTATATATATATATATGACCCCCAAGCAAAAGGTCACATGACCTATAGTACATCAGTGCGTTGAACATGGGCAAGAGGAATAGAAGAAAGGAGGAATCTGTTCAGGAAATATTTGGGGAAAGCAGAGTGGGGGGGGGGAGTGGTCCAAAGTACAGAAGTAAAATGAAAGAGGAGGCAGTGCAGCTGGTTCAGTGAGTTTCAAGATTGACTGTAAAAGGGTGTTGGTTAGCAGTGGCTCTTGTTTTAATGATTTTCAAGGAGAGTGGGGTAATAATAGTGGCCAATTCAGCAGAGTACTGTTCATGAAAATATCTGTAGAAGAGGCACAAGGCAGAAACTGAACATTTGTGAGAGAGAGGGATTGAAGTGGGTATGTGTGAGAGAGGGGTCATTAATTAGTCAAATTTCCTTATTTTGGACAGAATCGAGCAATCTTAGAGAGGATTTTGGTGCATCTCCCCAAATATGGGAGCAATAATCTATGGCTGGGCAGTTTGGGCTTTGTACATAATTAGAGTTGTGAAGGTGTGAAGTAGTGTTTTGTGCACCACGTTTTTTTGGAGGTTGCAGAAGCTATGGATGTAATGTGGTTGTGGCAGGAAAAATCTGAGGTGCAGGTCAGACCAAGAAGAGAAATCTGATTATGCTTTGACATCACAGTAGTACTGAAGGTAAGGGTAAGGGGAGACATGCGAGCTTTTTCTTGCAAGAGATCAGACAGGACTGAGTTTTGGTGGCATTGAAGTTTACAAGGTTGCAGGAGATCTGAGTTTAGGTCGCTGGTTGTGGAAGATCTTGTGGATTCTAATAGTTCTAATTCGAATACTGTTGAATGAAAAGGAGAAATGGAGTGTGGGTCATCAGCAAAGCTATGGATAGGAGTGGAAGTCTGAGAGAGCAGGTGTGAAGGCATCCATGAAACAAGTGAGTGTGATGAATATCAGAATGGGGAACTGGACAATGAGACTTATTTGTGCCTATGGTCCCACAGAAGGCTCTGCTAAGGTAGAAGTGGAAGAATTTTTTGAGGCTTTAGAAAAAGCAACTGACACAATGAAAAAGGAAAAGTTGGTCATTGTTCGGGATCTAAATAGCAGAGTAGGAAATGATTGTGAGACATACAAAAATATTTTGGGAAAATTTGGAGAAAAGAGCAAAGCTAATAATAATGGCAAATATCTGTTGGATTTCTGGTCAGGACATGGACTGGTTATTACTAACACCATGTTCCAACATAAAAATGTGCACAAATTCACATGGAGAGAAGAGGCTAGGAATAAGAAAAGTCTCATTGACTATGTTATTGTTGATAGTGATGTTTTCTCCCTGGTGCAGGACACCAGAGTGTACAGAGGATTTGAAATTGGAAGTGATCACTATTTAGTCTTGAGTAGGATAAAATTGAATTTCACACTGAAAAGAATAACATGTAAGAAAGTTTTAAAGCGAATAAAAGTTGAGCAGCTCTCAGATGTGAGCTGTAGACTAAAATACACAAAGATTATTGAAGAAAAAATGAAAGAATTTGAGAACAGGAATCAAACCTTGGAGATTCAGTGGCAAACTCTGAAGAAAACATTGATTGATTCTACCAGAGAGGCATGTGGTGAGGTTGTCTGCAAGGATAAAAAAAAAAGAACTCCCTGGTGGACACAGGAAGTTAAAGAGGCAGTGAAGGAAAAGAAGAAAGCATAACAAAAGTTCCTGTCAAATAAGTCAGCTTGTGCTCTTAGAGAATATAGAGACAAATGCAAGAATGCTAAACACTGTGTAAAACTAGCTAAACAAAAGTCATGGGAGGACTTTGGCAAGAATATAGAAAATAAATATCAAGAAGGTGGAAAAATATTCTGGAGGTTGTTGAAGAAGCTTAAGAATGGAGGAAAGCGTGCTATAAAAGGAATTAGAGATGATAAAGGTGACATGAAAACGGGAGAAAAAGATATCCTTGAAGTATGGAGTAATTACTTTGAAAAACTGCTAAATGAAAGAAGCAGTGATGACAGCACAGTGGTAAAAAAAAAAACACTGACCAGGCATGCAGTCAGGAATACATATCCATACTTGAAGTAGAAAAAGCCATCAAAGGCTTGAAATGTGGAAAGGCAGCAGGAGTAGATGATAATCGACCAGAAATGCTGAAGTATGGTGGTATAAGAGTCTTACAGTGGCTGCACTACATAGTTCAGAAAGCCTGGACAGAGGGATGAATTCCCGATGATTGGAGTAGAGCTCTCATGGTACCCATATATAAAAAGGGAAATAAAACTGAATGTGAGAATTACAGAGGTATTTCCCTACTGAGTGTTCCTGGCAAGATCTATGTAAGTATACTTGAGAAACGGTTGAGAAGAATTGTGGAAGAAAAGCTTGGTGAAGAACAAGCTGGATTCAGGCCAAATAGAGGCTGTCAGGATCAGATCTTCACTTTACCGAGAAAGCATGGGAATATAACAAAGATCTGTATTTAAGTTTTGTTGATCTGGAAAAGGCATATGACAAGGTGCCAAGAGAGAAGCTATTCAATACGCTGCAGTTATATGGTGTCAATGGGGCATTATATCAAGCAATACTTAGTCTTTATTTGAGTTGTGAGTCAGCAGTTAGAATTGAAGGAAGTACAGGAAGATGGTTTAATGTTAAATCTGGTATGAGACAAGGATGTACATTATCCCCTCTGTTATTCATTATCTATATGGATCACATTATGAAGGAAAGTGGTATTAAACATGATATCAAAATTGGAGATGTTAATGTCAGCTCTTTGCTTTATGCAGATGATGTTATACTTCTAAATAAATCCGCTACAAGTCTGCAAGATTCTCTGACTAAATTGAATAGCTGTTGTAATAGATATGGTATGAAGGTCAGCAATAAAAAGACAAAGACAATGAAAATAGGCAGAATCATTGAAAATGTCAACTGTGTTGTGAATGGAGAACCTGTGGAACAAGTAAAACATTTTAGCTATTTAGGCACGATTTTTAGTGAAGATGGTAAATTAAATATAGAAATAGACAACAGAATCAGCAAAGCTGGTATGGTGGGAAGTCAATTGAATAAATTCATATGGAATAAGAAGAAATTAGTCGGAACACTAAATTAGCTGTATACAAGGCAGTGTTCAAACCAGTTTTAACTTATGGATCTGAGAGCTGGGTCAGAAGTAAAACACTTGACCAAAGACTAGTGACCACAGATATGAGAGTCCTGAGAAAGATTATAGGCGTGAACAGATGGCATCAATGGCAGTATCATATTAAAAATGAGGATATTAGGAAAGAATTGTCAACTTCCAGGAATGCGTTAGCAGAGCTAATCTCAGGTGGTATGGTCACTTAAACAGAATGGGCGAGGAAAGATTAGCAAAACAAGTGTTCTCTGCCATGTTGGCAGCAAAACGACCCAGAGGAAGACCAAGATATAGGTGGATTGATACGGTATAAAGTGCTTTATACGATAGAAATATAAGATCTGATAATGTTGGAGTGTTGACAAGTAACAGGCTGATTTGAAGGAAAATTGTAGATAGGAAATTAATAATGATGTAATTTTTTTCATGTAGTACTATCATATCCTGTACACCCCTTGAGGGTACATGGCAGGAATTTGATGATGATGATGAATAGACTATAACAACATTATTATTATTTTTTTTTTCACTGTTGGCAGACTGTACCCTTATTTATTAAAAAAAATATTATAATAGGCAATTTTCAAAAATCAGCTGCATAAGGTAGAATTGTGTCACACAGAATGTTTCAAAAAATAAAAAATAAAATAAAATAAAGATAAAAATTGGAATTTCATGCCAAACAAAATTTGAATATTACGAGATAACATGAACATCTGTTGATGACTGCTCTATAGCCTTTTCAGAAAATTTTGTTCTAATAGTAACTGCTTTTCTTTCTTTTCCATTAGAAATGAAATTTGATAATAACAGTAATAGTTAATCTTACTTATATTATGCTCTACCTGTGTCAATAAGAATAATAGAATATTATGTAACTTTTGTTATTATCACTATCCTGATATTATAGAATACATTTTACATTATTATAACACAATACATTTTCTGATATAAATTGATAAGTACATAAAGAATCCCTATATCCCACTTGCAGTAAAAGACTGTTACTACTAATAATAATACTCATTTAAAACTTTCTATGGAATTTACAACCGTGTTAAAAAACTTTTTTATTATCCCGACGTCTCGATCTTCATATCAATATCATCATCTGGAACATACATAAATATACAAGACAAGCTGAGTTACATTATTAACTGTAAGCTAAAGAAACAATGATTTGATCACGTTATTCTACTGGCATGACCTCTAGTGGGGAAAAAAATTATTTATAAATTACATCAAGCTAAATTCTATTTATGATGACAGGATTAAACATTCTTTCTTACAGATGGTTTTCTTTCAGAAACAAATGTCCTATTTTTAGTATTACAATTGTTATTTAAGATACTGGATTTTCTACAGTCTTGTAGAGAATTTTGTAGAAAATTTTCTACAAAATTTGTAGAGAATTTTGTTAATAGTATTTTGGCTGTATCCGTTTTTTTTGGAAAGTATTGCTGATAACGTTAAATTCGTCTTTCTGTGTCTGTTCACTGGAACAGATCGACTGACCCTGTTTTTTAGAGTCTTGATGACACCTAGTTTTTGTGTTGGGTGGTGGTAGGAGTTTATGTGTCTATATTGTCTCGTATGTGTCAGTTTCTGGTAGACAGTGAAGGAAAGATTGCCATAGGGAAGGAGTGTGACAAGTGTATCAAGAAACAAAAGTGTGTTATGATTTTCAATCTCTGTTCTGAACTCTATGTGTTTCCGTTGTTTGTTTAGGTGGCTAAGGAATGTGTCTAATGTCTGGCGGCCATGGGACCAGATCGCAAAATCATTGTCAACATATCTAAGCCAGAGTTTGGGTTTTAGAGGGAAGGAACTTAAAGCATGTTGCTCAAAATGTTCCATGTAAAAGTTAGCAATGGGGGGGGGGGGATAATGGCGAGCCCATGGCCGTGCTTCCTTTTGTAGGTAGAAGGCGTTTTGCCATACAAAATAACCAGAACATAATACATACACAAAGAGCGCCTTGATATCTGGAGGGAATTTGTTCTGTAGGAGAAGAATTGTGTCATTGACTGGAACATTCGTAAAGAGGGAAGAGACGTCAAAACTGACTAATAAATCATCTTTTTCTAATGTAATGTCTTTGATGATGTTTATGAAGTGTTGTGTGTTTTTGATATAGTAGGGGGAATGACCTACCAACTCCTTGAGTGTTGCCACTAATTTTTTGGCTAAGGGATACGTTGGGCTATCAATTCCTCAACTATAGGTCTTAGCGGTGTATTTTCTTTGTGAATTTTTGGTAGCCCGTAAATTCTTGGAGAGCGCACGTAGTGCGGAAATAGTTTTTTGACCGTATCTTCGGGCCATGTGGTAATTGACTTAAGTAGTTTATCTGTTTTGTTTTTTATTCTATTGGCTGGGTTGAAGTTAACTAATTGGTATGTGTTATTGTCAGAGAACAGCAGATTCATTTTTTCTACATAAGAGGTATATGGTTTAAAATAACGGTGACATTTCCTTTATCGGTTCTGGTTATTACTAAGTTCGGATTTGTTTTAAGTGATTTTATCACTGTTAATTCGTGTTTAGTTATGTTGCTTGTTATTGTTTTGTTATGATTTAAAATGTTGGCAGTTTCTAAACGTATTTTGTCTGCTATGTTATTTGGGATGAATCTTAAGCCTCTTTCAATATTACAAATAAATTCAAGTTTGTTTATTGATTTCAGTGCTACAGCAAAATTTAAATCTTTGTTAAGTATAGAGATTTCGTCTTTCTTTAGAGTATGGTTAGATACGTTGACTATGTTATTGATACCTGTAAGCGATTGGTGGCTCCTTTTGTTTCTTGCTTCTGGTTGGATGTTGTTGTTCACCGTGTAGAACTCTGAATATGGCAGCTGTTTTTGTTGTTCTTTTAGTCTTTCGAATTTGGAAATTAAGTTTCTTTCTTCATTTGGAGGATGTGGTTCGCTGTGTTGTCCATAATCTTTTCTAGGATCATCCAGATATTTTCCTTTACGTAGCTTGAAAGTTCCATTTTTTCCTTTAGTAGCTGGTTTTGTATAGCGGCTAGGTTCTTTCTGGTAGCTTGGATTTGCTCGCTGAGTAGTGCTTTCTCCATGCGGTGGTATATTCGTCGTGTCTTTGTTGAGGTGAATTTTCTCTTTAGCCTAATGCAATTAGGAGTGATATTGCTGTCCCTGCACCATTTTAAAAAAGGCAGTCGATTGATCAAATTCGAAACTCGAATCTTCTGCTTACTGTAATGATTGCATCGCTTGTGGGTCGAATCTTCATGAATTATTGTAATCCTTTCTTTTACTGTTACACGGTGATCAGCATTCATTTAAAAATTTTATGGAATTTACAACTGTGTTAAAAAACTTTTTATTATTCCAACTTTTCGATCTTCATATCAAGATCATCATCTGGAGCATACATAAATATACAAGACAAGCTGAGTTACATTATTAACTGTAAGCTAGAGAAACAATGATTTGATCACATGTTATTCTACTTTTAGATTATACATTATACAAATACAAAATTGCTCCATAACATCTAGACAAGCAGAAAATATATACATAACAATTTATGTCATAACCATTTCTTTCAAGCTATAATGAGTGATTATGAGAAACCAAGAAAGTAAAAGCACAAAAAGACGAGGTTATAAAATAGATTAAAATATATATGATTAAAGATTTTTGTATAGTTCTCTATATACAGCAAACAAAATCATAAAAGTGAAGACTTCCATGCAATCTGTGAGGAATTCTTGGAACTATGATTATGAAGAAAAAAATAAACAAAGCTTATTTTTGGATCATATGGGCCCTGTTTTTTTTTAACATTCTCAATTTAAATTGAGAAAACTAATTACCTCGATGCAAGTTCTTCAAGAATAAATAAAATGTGGTTGTTGACTAAGAGATTAGAAAGAAATAGCACAAAAATTCATAACAACACTGATTATCCAAGGTGACAATATTTAATTGAAGAAAGTATGAAAAGATCTCTTGTTTTGTTCGGACATTAAAAAAAAAAAAACTATAATTATAAGATAAAACAAGTAGAAAAAATAAAAATAATTTGTAGGTATTTAGTGCATCTAATATAACTAAAATTCTAGTTACCCAGCATGCAGCAATGAACTGCATTTCTTGCTACAGGTAATTGAGACCCAGCTATGAATGCAAGTTAATCTGGTAAAGTGTTTCTCCTCAACATGAAGGATTATCTCACTTTGTAATGGATATGATGGCCGACTTGCACTTCTTATCCATGTTCTTTCAACAAGTTGCATGCATCATAATCCAGGTTTTTATAGACTTATATACATTCTGGCCAGTAGGGAGTTTAATAGGAAGATTTGAATAAACAACATCTTCCAACACACAGTGAATTGGCCATCCAATTACAAAAGAGGAAAGCAGACAATAAGTTGACAAACTACTGAGAAGCTACCAGTATTAAAACCTGTCAAATACTTTGGAAATGTGAAGTGCAACAGCAGAGGTTTTGCCAAACCTTTCCATGGAATGTATCCAAAGGCGTGTTATATAGGACAGAAGATCTGGTATGGATCTTGATTGGTGAAATCCATATTGGTGGCCATTGATAGCTGACAGTTCAGATGTCAAAGACATTGTTTGTTGACGATGTTTTCTATTACTCTGGACAATACTGAAGTGAGAGCAATAGGTTGAATAGTTGGATGGTAGACACTTATCGCATTTTTTATTATTTTTCTTTCTTTCTTTTTTTTTTTAATTTGGCTCTATACAGGCTTATTACTATGCAAATAAGATGGATGCCTGCTGAGTATAATAAGGTGTACAGATGATAAAGAATAGGTATTAGAGAATTGTGCTCCTAAACACAATTGCTGGAATTCGATCAAGACCAGAAGTTCTCTTTGGTATTCATGTTGTCAAGATTCTTCTCAAACCTTTCTGGTAGGTCATAGTATGTGATACAATGTTCCACATAAAGAATGTGATCTGCCTTGGTCTTCTATACCAGTAGAAACAAGTTTTATATTTATTTGATGTTGTTCTAATCCTACCATTGGGTGATAAAGAGGTGGAAGCAGAGTTGGACAAAAGTTGCACCCAACAATTTTGCAAGGGACTAGAAGGCACATCTAACACTGAGCTTCCTACATTTAGCCATCGAAAGTCAGACTTTGCTCTGTTAATGATGGTTTTTCATGCGTTGTGGGTTTCAGTGTAGGCTGTGAATGGGTTTTTGTTTCAAACCACTTACAATAAGCTATTTTCTTAGCTTGGACTTCTCAGGTACACTTTTTGGAAAACCACGGCTTGGATATAGGATGAGAATTATTAACAGAATAATGGCAATCACTCCAACATGGACAAATCCTGTAACAAGATCACAACAGGCATCTATCTGGATCTGGAGAATGGAAAAAATAGTCTGGCCATGGAAAGGAGGAGTAAAAAATCTCAAGAGATCTTCTCACCTGGTATTCTTATAGTGCCAAAGAACACATGGTTATGAACAGATGAGAGGAAGGCATTGATTGAATTAGAGATGAAATCTGGATGAGAATATGATCTGCATTATCAAGAAGAACAAACCTGGAAGTGCATAGTTTTGGGTGAGTGGAGTGGATTGTCAGGAATTCTGGTTGGGAGATGAATGATGTGTTTTAGGTCTTGCTTACAACAAATACTTCTGCTTTTCTTCTTGGTCAGCAAAGTTAAAAAAAAGTGAACCAGTTATAGCTGTGGACATTAATGTCACCAAGGAAGATGACTTCATTGTTAGGGTAGTTGGACTGCAGGCAGACAGATTTTCAGAATTGGAAGAATGGTAGAGAGATAGTTGGTGAATGATATATAATCAGACAAGGAAAATCTTAAATCACAAAAGATGAAAATGGAAGATTCAAGATTATGTATACGCTGGCAATGAAGATCAGATCACACAAAAAAGCATAAGTATCACCATTGCGACAGGACTCATACACCGTTGGATAGTCAAGATGGACTAGCAGAAATTTTTGGGTTTGGTATACATCATTTAGGTTGGTGTTCATAGCACAAATGTTGGAAACGTGAATGAGGAAGAAAAATTTCATAAGTTTCTTGGGGTCAATTCTAGGAAGAGATGTTATTTTTTTTACAGGTCACTCAAAGGTCAAAACCAAATAACTCAGAGGAGACCTCCACATTGCCTTTCAGGAAAGTAGAGACCCAACTGGGGCTTCTGATCTAATGTCTAATTGTAGACATCCACGTGGGGCACCCTGTTAGCAGATAATTGGGTACTGAACGAACCATGATGTGCAGGTAATTTGGGACTTAGCCAACAAAATTATCCTTTTTTTTTTAGCTTGAACGATAAATGCAAATGATGGTACAACATGATGAGATTTCATGCCAGCTAGGGCATCACCCAGTTAAACAAGACCACCACCGTTTTTGTCAGGGAACCAGGACACACAGTGAAAAGTCAGCTACTGGAACAAACTCCAACTCAACGTCTAGAAGAAAAGAAGAATAAACCCAACACCAGAAGAACTGAAGATAGGAACTATCAATATAAGGAGTATGAATGGAAAGGAAACAAACCTGCAGAAGAATTGGAAAAATACCATGTGGACATAATTAGCATTACAGAGACAAAGACGACAAAAACAGGTGAGATGTTACTAAATAATAAGTATAGGATACTATTTTCAGGCAATAATGATCAAGGAAAGGAAGAGTCGCAACAGCATTCAACACCAAACATGAAGATAAACTTCTTCATCGGAAGGCAGTTTCAAGTAGAGTTATGTGGGCAAATTTCAAAATGGGGAAATGGACAATGAAATTTATTTGTACTTATGGTACCACAGAAGGTTCTTCCAAGGAAGAGGTGGAGGAATTTTTTGAGTCATTAGAATAGGAAGCTAACATAAATGAAATGGATAAAGTGGTCCTTGTTGGAGACCTGACTGGCAGAGTATGACATGAATCTCACCAGGCATACAGGAACATTTTGGGAAAATTTGGAGAAAAGGGGGCAAAGGTAATAATAATGGTAAGTGTTTACTGGACTTCTGTTCAGGATATGGACTAGTCATTACTAACACCATGTTTCAACATAAAGATGTGCACAAGTTCACAGAGAGAGAGAAGACACAAGAAATAAGAAAAGTCTCATTGACTACATCCTTGTTGATAGTGATATCATAAGGCTGGTTCGGGATAAAAGAGTGTACATGGGATTTGAAATTGTATCATTACTTAGTACTAAGTAGGATAAAAATGGACATCACACTGAAAAGAACAGTATGTAAGAAAGTTTTAAAAAGAATTAATACTGAGCAGTTTTTACAGGTAAACTGTAGACTCAACTATGCCAACATTATTGAAAAAAAAATTGCAGTAGTTTGAAAACAAGAATCAAACATTGAAGTCTCATCTGGCAAACTCTGAATAAGAGATTGATTGATTCAGGTAGGGGAGGTATGTGGTGAAGTTGTCTGCAAGGATAGAAAAATAAGAGCACCATGGTGGACACAAGAAGTTAAACAAGCAGTCCTGGAAAAGAAGAAAGCATACCAAAAGTCCGTAGCAAATAGGTCACAAGATGTGCTAAAAGAATACAAAGCAAAATGTAAGTGAGCTAAGCTATGTGTAAAATCATCTAAACAAAAGTCATCGGAAGGCTTTGGTAAGAATATAGAAAATAAATATCAGGAAGGCTGCAATATGTTCTTGAGGATATTGGCAGAGTATGACATGAATCTCACCAGGCATACAGGAACATTTTGGGAAAATTTGGAGAAAAGGGGGCAAAGGTAATAATAATGGTAAGTGTTTACTGGACTTCTGTTCAGGATATGGACTAGTCATTACTAACACCATGTTTCAACATAAAGATGTGCACACAAGTTCACAGAGAGAGAGAAGACACAAGAAATAAGAAAAGTCTCATTGACTACATCCTTGTTGATAGTGATATCATAAGGCTGGTTCGGGATAAAAGAGTGTACATGGGATTTGAAATTGTATCATTACTTAGTACTAAGTAGGATAAAAATGGACATCACACTGAAAAGAACAGTATGTAAGAAAGTTTTAAAAAGAATTAATACTGAGCAGTTTTTACAGGTAAACTGTAGACTCAACTATGCCAACATTATTGAAAAAAAAATTGCAGTAGTTTGAAAACAAGAATCAAACATTGAAGTCTCATCTGGCAAACTCTGAATAAGAGATTGATTGATTCAGGTAGGGGAGGTATGTGGTGAAGTTGTCTGCAAGGATAGAAAAATAAGAGCACCATGGTGGACACAAGAAGTTAAACAAGCAGTCCTGGAAAAGAAGAAAGCATACCAAAAGTCCGTAGCAAATAGGTCACAAGATGTGCTAAAAGAATACAAAGCAAAATGTAAGTGAGCTAAGCTATGTGTAAAATCATCTAAACAAAAGTCATTGGAAGGCTTTGGTAAGAATATAGAAAATAAATATCAGGAAGGCTGCAATATGTTCTTGAGGATATTGAAAAGCTTAGAAATGGAGGAAAGTGTACTGTAAAAGGAATCAAAGATGATAAAGATGACATGAATACTGAAGATAAGGATATCTTTTATGCCTGGAGTAATTAGTTTGAGAGACTGTTAAACAAAGCAGGCAGTGACAGAACCAAACTAGAAAATGTTCAAGAGGAATGCAAAGAGGAATACATATCAATACTTGAGGTAGAAAAAGCCATCAAAAACTTGAAATGTGGAAAGGCAGCTGAAGTAGATGATATTCGACCAGAAATGCTTAAGTATGGAGGTATAAAAGTTTTGCAGTGGCTACACTGCATATTCCAGAAGGTCGAATTCCCAATGATTGGAGAAGAGATCTCATAGTACCCATCTATAAAAAAGGGAATAAAGCTGAAAGTGAGAATTATAAAGGAATTTCTCTACTAAGCATTCAGGTGGTAAGATTTATGCAAGCATACTTGAAAAGAGATTGAGAAAGATTGTGGAAGAGAAAATTGAAGAATTAGCTGGTTTCAGACCAGATAGAGTTTTCAAGGTCAGATTTTAACTTTAAAACAAATAGATGAGTAATCGTGGGAATATGACAAAGATCTTCAGAACAAGAGGTCATTGCTGGAAACTGTATAAGGAGAGTATGAGGAGTAGGTTCTTTGAATCAATTTAAAGCAAAGTCAGATGAGCAATATGTGCAATAGTGTGTGCCTCCCACAATGAGTCTCTGGCTCCATGGAGGTCAAATGTTAATAATAATAATAATAATCTGTACTTATATAGTATAACTAAGATGAGAAGCCAAACAGCTATTTTTTTCTGGCGAGGTTGATATAAGTTAAGGGGATAAAAATCCCTTATTGTTTTTCAGCCAGTAAGCGAAACTAAGATCGAAAACTACGATCTGTAACGTTTCATGCCGACGAACTGTCAGCGTATCCAAGCGTAAGTGACCACTTGGTAGTGCCACACCACGGCAACTCGTTGCAAAGGTGGAGCAAGTTCCCTCACTGTTCTTGATATTTTCTCATAATGTAAAACACACAGCTCTTAAGAGATGTAGTACTGTTTTACATTATGAGGATTGCTCCACCTTTGCAACGAGTTGCCGTGGTGTGGCACTACCAAGTGGTCACTTACGCTTGGATACGCTGACAGTTCGTCGGCATGAAACGTTACAGATCGTAGTTTTCGATCTTAGTTTCGCTTACTGGCTGAAAAACAACAAGGGATTTTTATCCCCTTAACTTATATCAACCTCGCCAGAAAAAAATAGCCGTTTGGCTTTTCATCTTAGTTATACTATGTTATAATATAATATAGTGACACACCTTTCGGTCAATCGTATAGCAAAAGTATGCAAGTTTTCTTCACTTAAACTCTGATATTCTAGGTCTAGCTGCTCACTGAAAGGTTGAAACCGGTCTGGGTAGTGACCTCTCCTCATAATGTAAAACAGTACTACATCTCTTAAGAGCTGTGTGTTTTACATTATGAGAAAATATCAAGAACAGTGAGGGAGCTTGCTCCACCTTTGCAACGAGTTGCCGTGGTGTGGCACTACCAAGTGGTCACTTATGCTTGGATACGCTGACAGTTCGTCAGCATGAAACGTTACAGATCATAGTTTTCGATCTTAGTTTCGCTTACTGGCTGAAAAACAATAAGGGATTTTTATCCCCTTAACTTAAATCTGTACTTATGTTTTGTAGATCTGGAAAAGGCATACAATAAGGTGCCCAGAAAGCTTTTCATGACACTACAATTGTATGGGATGAATGGAACATTATACAGAGGAATTCACAGTCTATATTTAAGCTGTCAGTCAGCAGCTGGAATTGAAGGAAATACATTTTGTGTTAATTCATCAGTTGTTGTTTTTTTTTTAAATAAAATAAAATAATAAAAAAATTAATAATAATAAAGTGAACATTCAGTCAGTCAGAAAAATGAATTCACAGATCGATTCAGCTGATATTAAAATTACTAATCACACTTTGACTCTGTGACATTGTACATGCATTCAGGATATTAATAAATATTTCTGAACACATTATTTAATACAATAAGAAAAATCATATTCATGGAAAAGGATATATGCCAGAATAGAGTGGACAACTCAGACTAAGAACTCAAAAAAAAAAAAAAAAAAAGGACTACATTCCTGGCCGTACTTACACTTGTCCCAAATCTGGCAGGGCTGAGGTGCTAGATTGTTCTGGGGCCCCCTACTCATTGTTTGGGGCCTTTAAATTGGCCTAATTTTTTGGGTGGCCCCAGCTACAGCATCATGTGCCTGGGATATGGCCATGCAATCAAAGGAACAATATGAAACTATTAAATTAAAAACACATGGCAGAGAAAAAAATTCACATCAATAAATATTTTGAAAATGATCATAAGTGATATTTCTATAACCACAAAAATATTAAATTAATTCCAATTATTTCAATTAAATTTAAGTTATTCTTATAATTATATATAAATTTGAAACTGTCCTACCTAAGTTATTCAAAAATGTAACTAAAGAATCATGCTGGAGAGTGGTCATTAGCTGTGATAATCCACTAATGCATAAAAAAGCTAATGAATTATCATCCTTTGATTGATCAGAAGCACTATTGGTGCTATTATTAGCAGCTGTGACAGATATATATTGTTCAAGTAATGCCCTGTTTGAAAGAGAAAAATAAATATTAAAAATGGTATTATATTTGGAACAGAGCACATAATGTATTCTCTTGAAACTCAGGATAATTTTATTTGGGCATTAATGCAGATGCTGAAAGGAATCACTTTTATCTCTTAAAGAAACATATATCACAAATGAACTAACCATTAAGAAAGCAGGAGGCTAGATGCAATTTACAAGCAGTTACTTTGCCAGCATTACTCTTTATTAGTGGTTGGAATTTCAATGAAGAATTTATATTTTCAACATTTAAAACAATAATGTCTACCAAGTAGCAGCATCTAAATTTCACGCAACTTGCTGATGTGACAGTATTTGGCTTGTTTTTCATATACAAGACTATTTATGACTAAGATTTATTTAGTTGAAATTACATCCAATGAAACTAAGGCACCTTCTAGCCTTCTGTGTTTATGTTTATTAGCTATGAAGGATCTCCAGCAAGTCAGTTTTGAGGAATGAGAAACTCAGGCAGGGTTCGAGAAATTATGCAAAATCCTACTGGCCATGAAAACTATTTTTTAATAATGTGTCCAAATAAGTTAATAGGAGTTCCACAAAGTGGTTAATGGTGCTATCATTATTTGGAGAATAATTCCATTGTGTGAGAACATTCTATGAAGGAGAATGTCAGTAAAGAATAAGAAAAGAAGGAATACTAAAAAAAGCAGTGATTTTTTTTGGAAAATATACTTTGTTACATTCAGTTTTTTACTAGAATGGCCATTTATGATAGGTATATTCTGTGTTTTCTTTTAAAAAAATGGTTTAGAAAGTTATTATTTTTATTAAATAAAAACTCTCATTTCTTCTTTCTTGCAGGGACTCATCAGCTTGTAAACCTCTGGCAAGCATATATGTCAAGCCCTGAACTGAAACATCCCTTACACCCTCAAATGAGGGTGTACTGAAAAGTTGTGATAATCATGATGAAGGAATTGAGGTAGAACCATGTACCTTACACCATCTTCTACATATTGCCCATAATACACTTGTTACAATGTTGCTGCATCATTTGCAATCCTCTGAGGAAAAAGTCTTTCCTTTGTTGCACAAACCAGTCCTAAGCAACAGATATAACTTCATCATCTGTGGTAAATTTTGTTATTTTCAAGTGTTTCTTTAAATTTAGAAACAAGAAATAGTCTGATGGGGATATAAATAACCACACTCACCCACCCTTTCTGGCAAATAGGGTGGGTGAAGCAGACATTGAAAGCCCAAGTTGTGGATTGTTTGATGGTTTTCATGAGCAGTGTGAGCAGGTGCATTGTCCTGCAAAAGCAACATGCCTCTGCTGAGGTTCCTGCAGTACCTTCAATTCATTCAGAGCTGTTGAATAAACTGCTGCTGTAACAGTTTCACCTTTTTTGGGGTACTTGGTAAGGATTACACATTACAACAGACAATGGTAAGAACCTTTCCTGCTGACGTTTGGGTTTGGAACTTTTTTGGCTATGGGGAAACACTCCATTGACCATTGTTTGGTCTCTGGGTCATATTGATGAAGCCATGTTTCATAAACAGTCACAATTCGAGCCAAAAAATTTGCACCTGATTTCTTAAAATAATCCCGAAATCCCTTGAGATGACAGCACACGTTTTCTCTCTTGGTCGGCATTCAAAATGAGGGCCCACTTTGCTCAGAGCTTCTGTATTTCTGTCCAGATGTTGGTGGATAATGATCCCAACTCGTTCCCTGGATATCCCTGGTACTCATTTATTATCAAGGATCATGGCATGCACTACACCGATGTTTTCAGGTGTTATTGCTGTGGAAGGTGTTCTAGACCTGGGCATCTATTGTCTCAGGATACCCAGTTTCAAACTTGGGCACCCATCTGGAAACTAGTGGATATGCTGGGGCACAGTTGCCTCAAGTTTCATGAAAAGTTTGGTGAATCTCAGTTGGGGACCTTTCTTGCAGCACAAAAAACTTGATGTTTACCAGCACCTCTGTGACTTTGAATTTCTTCAAAACCTCTGACATGTCTTCTTATATATTCTAAAAGAAAAAGAACAAATAATTACAATTTGGTGAAACACAGAGTTAAAGGGTTTTAAGATACGTTCTTTCTTGAGGTTATATCAGTTGCTTTAATATCACCTGGCGCTAACTTATCACGTGAAAATCCTTATAAAGTTATCAATGTCCTAGATAAGATTATTTGAACCTATGTTTTTCAGTCTGAAGAGTAAATGTCACATTTTAATTGTAGTTTTTTTTTTATGAAGAAGCAATTCTCCCCCCCCCCCCCCCTTCCTTCATTTTAGTGTATTAGGCTGAATTTCTCAAAGTAACTTCAACAACTATGTTCCAAATTTGGTGGAAATCAGTTGAATGATGTGACCTGTAGGATGGCTGGGGAGGATGAGAATTTTCATTTTTAACCTTTTTTAAATTTATTTACTTTTTTTATTTTATTATTATTGCCATTAAGCTTCATTGATTGAAAGCACTCTAAGTTTAACATAATAGTAATTTCATGTATAGTTTCTAATGAACTATTTTGTTCCAAACTGGTGTATTACTTGTGGGGGTTTGATTTATCAGTTCTTACATATGTCTTCTCAAGCAATCAGAACTGCCTCAACTCACCTATATCTTAATCTTCTTAAAGGAATTAATAAGAATGTGATCTCTGTTCATGTAAAACAGGACTGTAGCTTTAATGTAGTTTTTTTATTTATTTTTTATTTTTATTTTATCAAAGATCAGGCCAGTAGAATAATAGTCGAACAAATTAGCAATACTGTTGTAATCTGTCCTACTGTTCAAATTGAAATTTAACTTGTTTCTCTTTATAGACTTTCATGGAGTCAGATACCCATGCAAAAATCTACTCCTCGCAACATTCACCATACATTTACACAACCTCTGGGATGGCCTGCTTCCCTTCTCACTTTCTATCCTTTTTATAATCCCCCTCTGTATTAATCCAATAAAATCTCCTCGCTAACTTAAATGTCATTATCAACAGTTCCACAAACTTGACAATTTATATTCCATTAACCTCTCTCAACAAACATTCCAAAATATTGATGTTGCCTTGGTCACTTGCCTCTGAACATTTTCCAAAAATTCCCATATTACATATTATGTGATTGTGATGATCTTGATATGAAGGCTTAATACACATATTGTCAGGAAATTAAAGTTGTTAACCTTAACACAATAACATTCTCCATAATTTTTCCATAATCATTGCTGATCGCTGTGTAACATTAGAAGAAATCAGAGCTCTGCTTCAATCATCTTGATCTTATGACCATGCTTTTATAACACCCTAACAAATGCTTTTATAATACCCTATAAAACTTTTATAACGCCCTATTTTAGCATTTCATATCAAACATCACTTACTCCAGCTGCTTACCCATATTTCAAGTTTCTGATTGAATTCAAAAACTGGAAATATGACCATGATCTTGAACTTGTCATTCTTCCTGAAAATTTGTTACCACTTTTCTATTATTAATAATCTCAATGATAATTTTTCAAAGTAATAATGGCAGGCATTCAGAATATCCTTGTCTTCTTGTTTCGATGTCACATTTAACATCTGATTCCTTCTGTGGTGGATTTTTATCTATTTCTAAATTTAGTGATAAACTTCAGATTATTTTTCTACCTCCATAATATTTTATCAAAAGTCTTCCCAAGACTTTTTTTTTCCCTTCTATACACTCTAAAAGTATATGTTAACTTATTAGCCAGAACGTTTTATATGATTATTTTCTTTTCTCAAACAGGTGGTTTAAATTTTTTTGTGTCAGACTACAATGTTGTATTTTTATTCATGCAGATAACTTCACCACATACTTTCTATGCAAAATCAGATTTTTCTTTCTTTTTTTTTCAAAACTTCAAATTTTTCAAATAATATCTATATATTTAAGTTTACAGTTCACATCTGGGAACTGTTCAACTTTGATCCTTTTCAAAACGTTAGTAAATATTTTACTTTTTCAATGGATTAACTATTCTTAGTCTGGACATCACTACTCAGTGGTGACAGGTCTTTCACTTTCTATTTAAATAATCTTCAGGGCATAGACTAGTCATTATTACCATCGTGTATCAACATAAAAAGTCCACATCTGAAAAGAAATCTGGCAGGTACTTGCCATTGTAGCCTTGTCCTTTGTTTCAAATTCCCCTTAAAAAACTTTTCTTTATATCAGATGCCCTCTCTGATGACATTAAAAATTCCTTCACTTCTCCCTTCCTAAAATCTTTCAAGGATCATTGCACAAATAACTTATTGTTCAATTTCCCATTCTGAAATTTGCCTACATTGCTGCAGTTGAGATTAGATTTCAAGAAGTTTAGCTTCATGTTTGGCAATAAATACTAGCTACAATTTTTTTGTGTGTGTGTGTGTGGATAAGCTTAGGTGCAACAGCTGTTATTTGCAATTTTGTGGTAAAGGAACCAAACCATGCTATCCAAGCAGTTCCTTTAAAGTGTTCAGCACTGTGCTACGTAGATGACATGTGTATTTGTTATCTGGACATATGGCACAGACATATTAGATACATTTTTAGTGTGCATATAAATAGTGAACATCCCAAAATACACTTCACAATAGAAAGAGAATGAAATTATTGTCTGTCTTTGCTAGATACATTAGTTCTGCAACTTTTATATGGTTCATTATCTTTTTCTATCTATAGAAACACAACACCTACACTGGAAGGTATTTAAAAATAAGCAACTGTGCCCAACAATATCTACATCTAGCCCAACAATATGATATCCTAAAACACAAGCTTCCTATTTTTTCTATTTCCCATCCAATCTGTTCAAAGAACAGATTGGATGGGAAATATTAAGGACTGGACCTTTTAGTCCTATGAAGAATGTAAAAGAGAAGCACAAAACAGTACATGGTGGAAGCTCATGGTAGTCAACCTCCTGGAAGGAGATGACATCAACAAGCAAACACAAGTATAGAGAACCAGGATTATCTGTTATAATGATAAAGATCATACCACTTAACTTACCTACATTTGCTACCACCTTTTTAGTCAATGGCTACAGCCAGTGGTAAGCTATAAGGGGCTCACCTGAGCCCTTTGTTAAATTTTTCTCAAATTTGCGAGCCCCTTGTTCTTCTTGATTACTTTTTTTATTTTTCAAAAAAAAAAAAAAAAAAACCAATTTTTTGAAATATATTAAGCGACAAACTCATACGGTAACCTAACAAAGTGATTTATTAAATAAAATATTATAGTTACTGTCACCACCATTTTACAAATAAGAATTCACTTTTGGTCTGTCTATCTGTGTTCACCAGGCATCTACAGATGCCGTATGGGCACTCCGATGCTCGATGATGTTCCACACCAGGCCTCGCCATGTAGTCCTGTTGTTTGCCCTTCTGGCAGCCTCAACTCTCTGAAGATCAGTCACTCCACACACACCATCCATCTCATTGATGGTCTACCCATGCCTCTTTTCCCAGAAACTTTACCTTCTATTACTGTTCTGAGAAGTCCTTCCATCCTTTCTATGTGTCCAAAATATTTTAACTTTCTTCTGTCAATATCCTTAAGGAGCCTTCAAGTTCTACTAATCTTTTCTAACACCCATTCATTTGTACGCCTTTCAGTGTATGATATCCTCAACAGCCTTCTGTAACACCACATCTCAAAAGCAGATATCCGTTTCTTATCAGACTTCTTTAGGTTCCAAGTCTCCCATCCATAAGTCGCTGTTGGAAAAACAACTGCATCTAAAATCCTCAACTTTGTTCCCATGGAGATATATCCATCCTTCCAGATTTTAGACAGGTCTCTGACTGTTGTTTTAGCCATTCCTAACCTTTTTCTGGGTATCTTCTGAACAGCAATTCTTCACATTAATAATGGATCCCAGGTACTCAAACTTGCTGACTTCCTCAATTCTTTCTCCATTAAGATACAAGAGCTTCTCTGTTTGTTTTTCCTTTGATAACCATGATCTTTGTCTTGCTAGAATTGAGTTGAAGTCCTCTGTTATTACTGATCTTGTTAACTTTGTCAAGAATTAGTCCTAGTTCTTCCATGTCATTACAAAGGAGTACTGTATCATCAGCGTACCTCAGATTACTGATCAATCTACCTCCTATCGTAATTCCTGTCCTGAGCTCATCCAATGCTTCACGCATGTTGTCCTCTGCATATATACTAAACAACTGAGGAGAAAGTAAACATCCTTGTCTAACTCCATTTCCAACTTGAAGCCAGTCAGTCAATCCAACACTTTTGGTAATCGCACATAAATAAATAGGACTATAAAATAATGCCCCTTGATTGATACCGTTGATTATCACTTGAAGTATAAAAACAAATGAGAAATATAATGTACTTCAATATATTGTGTTTAGATAATATTTATTTATTCTTTATAGATTGTTTGTCATAAAAACTTCTATCACAAACAAAAGAAATTTATTTTGTTTATAAAAATGCAGACTATTTCATATATACGATTATAAAAGATTTTATTCTTATATTTTGATACTTAAATAATGTTTTTCTTATGTAAGATAAATCAACACAGATGATTGTGTGCAAATATTTCATGTTTAGATCATGAAATATTTGCTTAAAAATGATAGCCTTTACAGGTTGATGGTCCCCTCATACTTTTTGATTGGCATTTGCACACAAGCTGTATTAATAAATGTTTTTGTGTGAAATACGGCTTTTTTGCTCGACGACGCGAGTCCTTTGTTAAAATTTCCATAGTTCACCACTGGTTACAGCCCACGTAAAACAAATACAATATTAAATCTGCCCACTCCAAATCTTCCTCTCCCTTGAATGCAGGAAGGAGAGTATAACAAACCATCACTATCTTATATATCCAGGACATATACAAAAAAAAAAAAAAAAAAAAAAAAAAAAATAGCCAGTGCTTAATAAGTTTTTATTTCTGAAAGCTTGACACCACATTTTAAGTTAGAAATCCTTATCTGATCACCTAAGAGCAAACTCCTTCCTCTCTGTTGCCTTACTCTGGTCATACAAGAAGATCTGTTGGAGTCAGTTAGCAATGAAACATTCCCAAAACCTCAATAAATATAGCTGTATTAATTTACCAAAACCACGGGAAACTGTCATATAAATCAAACTTCATATCACTTGTAAATATTTCTTTATCCATTAGCTCAGGGCATTAAATTTGGACTTTACATCTTATGTCTCTTAATTGCCATACCTAATTAGTTACAGGGATAGAATGTAAAGGGTATTGTATTTTCAGGGAGGATAGAAGGAAAAGGACAGGAGGTAGGGCATTTATGATGATAACTGCAGAATTACAACTAACAAAATTAGAACTTAAAGAGAATATTAGATCTGAGGCTGTCTGGTGTGAGATAGAGGCAAACAGGACAAAATACATTGTTGGGTGCTGCAATAGGCCAGGGATTCCACCGGAAGATGTAGATGCCATGTATCAGCAAATTAGCACAATGGGTGTAACGAGTGTAGGTCAAACAATTATTATGGGAGGCTTTAACTATTGGGACACTGATTGGAGGGAGGAAAGTGGGCACAGCAAGATGGAAGTAGGATTTATACAGTTGCTAAGGGATAATTACATGAAATAACATGTTATAAAGGGGACAAGGGGGTTTGGATCTGATAAGAGCATCAGAAGATGTATCCATAACCAAGGGGTAGACACTCTGTCTCCAAATGGGGAGAGAGTGACCATTTGGTCTTGTTCTGGGAAGTTGCCAAACATGTAGAGTTCTCTGTCAAGAAGGGGGTTTATATTCAACTATAAAGCTGGTGATTATGAGAGACTCAGGAGTTATCTTGGCACAGTGTCATGGCTTGAGAAGCTACAAGGAAAAAATGTCAGTAGTGCATAGCAAGTAGTCAGAGATTGCTTGACGGTAGCAGTATCAGACTGCATACCCAAGGTCAGGAGGATAAACCAAGTTGGAATTAAGTGGATAAGTAGGGATATAAAGCTAGAGCTGGAAAAAAAAAAAAAATTGTGAAGGAAATATAAAGAAAAAAGTGATCAGCATATTCATGAGAAGTACAAAATGCAAACAAGAAGGGTAACTTGTATGGTAAGGAAGGCCAAATCAGACTATGAGAGAGAATCAGCCAAACAGGCCAAAGTAAACCCCAAAGAGTTTTCTCTTTATGTAGCAAGTAAGAAGAAAATGACATGGTAGAATGACTTTAAACAATGCTCATGGCAGGAAGGTAACTGAACCAAAAGAAATAGTTGAATTGCTGAGTGGTCATTTTGCAAAGGTGTATCATCCAGGTAGTGATTACATAGTTGCTGATGTTACAGAGATGCATATCAACAGCCTGTGTACTATGTGAATGTGAGAGAGAATTGGCATTAACTCTGATGAAGTTGTTTAATCTAAGTCTCATCTCTGGCAAGTTTCCAAGAGAGTAGAAAGATGATAAGATAGTACCATTGCACAAAGGTGGCCATAAGAGAGAGGTAGCAAACTACAGACCAATTAATATATCGGAAGTGGTTGTTAAAATATTCAAAATTGGTGAAAGGTGAAAATTAGTTAAAGTTGGTGAAAGGTAAAATACAACAGTGGGTGGATAGGGATGCGATACTCTATAGTGGGCAGCATGGCTTTGTAAAAGGTAGGTCCTCTCTTAGTAACTTATTCACATTTTTTATAATAAATGTGACTGCAGAATTGAATAAAGGTAATGGCTACCCCATGATACTGCTCGACTTTGCCAAAGCATTTGACAGAATACCACATGGAAAACTATTACAAAAACTGGAGAGGATGGCAATAGATGAGACTAGTAGCATTGATGGGGGATGGGTGACAGATAGACACCAGCAAGTAGTATATGGTGGAGAATGATGGTGACTAGTGGAGTACCTCAGGGTTCAGCACCAGGGCCACTACTCTTATAAAATAGACAATATACTGCATTTTCCCCTAATCCTGGCAACTAGGCTCAAACAGAAAGACATCTATAGTTTGAGACTATTTTTAGAGTCAGCATTGGCCATGAAGTACTCCCTAATCTCAACAAAGATCTTAGAGACAGTCATTCAGAGACCAAATATAGACTGACCTCTCCAAATACACTTTATGGTTATCCAGTCATCACAGGGCACTTTGGTTGGACATTAGTTCATTTTCAGTCAGAATCCGAATTGATTCTGCAACTGTCTATTTGAGTGCTGTGCACATGCCACAGTTGTAATTTATGGTCTGATGATACTGGTTAGAAAGCCAACAAAATATCGGTAATTTCAATAAATTAATTATTGAAATTACTGATATTTTAATTAATATTATTAACTGAAATGATATTATTAATAAGGTGTCACACCTTATTAATAATAAGATGCGACACCTTTTGCCTACTCATGACTTCACATCACTTGCCTTAGTATCCCAGAATGCAAGCACATATCCTTACAGACATGTATAATACTATGCATTATGGGAAGGGTCACCACCCAGACCAGTTTTGACCTTTATTGAGGTCTCATCAGTGGGAGCCAGACCCAGAAATGATACCAAGGTTGAAGTAATGCAGTAGTCATATTTTCATATATGAATAGCCAAAAGGTGTCACACCTTATTATTAAAATATTCTGGATTAAAGATGGATGGTGGAAGTTTTATTAAATAATAAGGTGTGACACCTTTTAGCTACTCGTATATGAAAATATGACTTCTGCATTACTTCAACCTTGGTATCACTTATGGGTCTGGCTCCCACTGATGAGTGACCCTTCCCATAATGCAGAGAATTATACATGCCTATAAGGATATGTGCTTTGCATTATGGAATACTAAGGCAAGTGATGTAATTAGCTTCTATATACCAGTTGCACAGTCCTGAAATTACTTCAGGCACAAACTTTGTTTGCTTACACTTGGATAAAGGATTAAACCAAGAATGTAATTTCTAATTTCTTGGCATCTTTAATTTATCTAATTCCAAAATCATTTAAAAGTAGTTCATCAAGTATATATAAGTACTTTTGTCCATCAAATTCACTCCATACATAAAGACTACATCCGGTTTCACCAGTACAGCCACTCTGGGTTTGCAGACTATGCTCTGGATACCCGCCACAGAATACAATGGAAGAAAGTCACGTTAATACATCGCAGCAAGTTTAAATATGAAAGATTGTTCCTAGACTCAGCCTCAGCTCTAAAAAACTTTCCAAGCCTCAACAAGTTTGGGTGCATGAGACTGCCCCAAATTTGGGAAGCTTGCATCACTAGAACATCAGCCCAACAGCCAAGACAACCCAATACAGCCTGCTAGGGGGTACCATTAGGACTCTAGGAATAACAGTAGTTTCTTTCTTCTGCCTCATTTGCTTTTTGCAGTGCCTGCATGCATGTGTCATAGTTATATGTTCCCATTGAAGATGGCAATGTGACATTGCTGAAATATAGGAAGTATTTATTAAAGTTTCTTTTAATTAATATTCCAGTATATGTTGCAAATTCCTTAAATAATTTAATAGACATCAATAAATTTCATATCATATCATCCTGCAAAATCATTTCATAGACTCATTAGCAATCATGGCTCTTCTTCTTACCTCTGTCCTATCATGCTGAGGAAGAAGACTCACAATTTTTACTTGTGAGTCTGCTTCCTTGTTCCAAACTTGTGAGTTTGCAACAACTCTTTCGTGTCTTCTCTCATTGCATATTTCCGCCCTTTCAAATTATTTGCTCCTGCTATAACAATCATCTCTTTCATTTCTCCCTTCTGAAAAACTAACAGCATCACTAACATTCCTAATTTTTGTACCTCTTAAGTATACCTCTTATCATCGAATCTCCATACAATACCATATCCTAATTTACAGTTTCTCACACTTTTATATTTTCCATATTCACGTGTCCTTTCATTCTCTCACTTGCGGCACCATGTGATAATAATTTCTCCAGTTACTCTAGTTCCCGTTTTGTACTGTGAAGGATGCAACGTAAACAAGCTATTTCACTTCTTACATCACTTCATCAGCCACTGCTTTCATGCACTCATTCCAGGAACTATCATTCACTACCTTTCCTTACATTGTTAACATTCATCAATTAATTTTCCAGCTTTCTACATGACTTGCATTTCTTGACTAGGACAAAAAACATTTACAACACATAATCTATCCGTTCACACTTCTGTATTGCATTACATTGTACAAGATCCCTTATGCTAAACTCAGCCACCATTTTCCTTGTATGCATCGGTGCCATGCATTAAAATGCATTCCAAAATAATATCCCATATTAAATTTCATAAACAAATACAAACACTCAACTTTACAGTCTAAAATAAGTAAGATGTAACCAAAAATAATGAAACATTACTAATATCCACTAACATAAAAGACTTATCTGCAGAACTCATGCAACACACAGCTTTTGCTGAGCTATGCTAGTGGCTCATGATGAATGAAATAAACATACTTGTGAAATATATTCACAAGATATACATACAGTATTAGCCAAGAATAAAGATCATGTACAATTAAAAAATGCAAACTGTATTTAAAAATTTTCAAATTTACAATGAACTAGTTATTTTTCTCTTTAGGATCTACATGTTTATTATACTCAGACTAAAACTTCAAATATTAATAATTAATAATGTAAATATAATTAATTATTAACTTAAATATTTATATATTATAATGTCATGGTATACAAGCTGACAAAAGAGACCTTTATTTTGTGGTTTTTGTCAACTAGCTAGTTCCATCAACAACTAACTAATGTGAGAGATGAATGAGAACAACGGCAGGAGGCTGACATAATGTGGTGGTAATAGTGCCACTAGGTGTGAGATAGAGGCACAAACACAGCTGTGTAAAACTTAGGTCAGTAGTCTTAGATCAATGACAGAAGACTTAACTGCAAGTATTCTGCTTCATAATCTGTCAATTATATTTGGGTTTGTTGATATTCTGAGAGTGAGACATACAGTAAGATGGTAATCTTGGATATGCTGCGCATATGGAGGGCATATAAGTCTCCTCAAGATAGTCTGACACTGATAATTCTTGCATATCACTACTCGAACTCACTCTAGCCATAGTTGTTGGAGCACATAACAGAAGCTTCCTCATAGCAAATAAGAACAAGATCAACTTTGGTGCTAAGTAATATATAATGGCCAATCTGTAGAACCACTTTATTGATATATTCACAAACTGAGGTGCTGTGTCTCCCCAGCAACTAGGGAACCAAGCAATCACTTCTGACTTCCAGTTAAGAAGGCTGTGTTTGATCAAATGGTGCCTTCTAGTTGGTTCCTCTAAATAACAGTATTTTTAAATATAATTGCTGAAATGTTGCAATCAAATTTAACATTTGTCTGAAACATGCTCATTGTAGTATTTCTCATTCGTAAAAATCATAAAGATTAATAATAACAGAAAGCAAGAAATTTTGTAGTACCATTAAATTTATACTTTTAAATTCTTTGTTAGTAATTTTGAACCATTAAGCATACACAGAAATTTATATGGAAAACAATGTATAATATTAAAGTATAGAAAAAAAAATCATCATCAATTAATCTTACCTTCCTATATTAAAGAAGTATTCTGAATTGCTTTCAGAATTGCTTACCAATCCTTCACATTTTCCTCTCTCCTGAAACTGCAAAATTTTTTGATTGCATACGGTTAATAGATGTAGTACAAATTCATGATTTTCACGAAGCAGTAAGAGACCTTCTTGGTGATCTGGCAAGGCATCACTAAATAATATAAATAAGATTTTTCTCGGCACTGTTCTACACAGAATAAAACAGAATTCTTTATTTATTAATATTGCATTCTTTTTGATATTCTATAAAATATCGATAAGCATAAAACAGGAAAAATATGATTTTCTCATGCTTACACCTGTTTTTCAGAGGCATCATTTTTATAATGTGCACTAAGACTGAAATCTTAAAGCATTATTCCATTTTCAAAAATGTGACACAGAATGGGTAGAAATCAATAAGCAGATCCACACTCTTCACATCTCTCATTTTAGGAATATGAGAATCCGTGCCTATTGCACAGATTAAAAAAACTGAAATTACCAAAATTTAATTAAAATCAAATCACTGCAAACATTAAGTGAACCACAAGAAGCAGCAGAGATCAGTGTATTTCAGTCGCTAGGATACAGACTACTGCTCAGCAATCAACAATTATATACTGGTCCCAGCGTGATATTAGGAATAATCATGTCTACTATATTAGCTGAAAGTTAGAATAGGGGGAAATGTTTTCATGGTTTTCATTATTATTATTATACAGGCACCTCCATGGAGTAGAAAGACTCATCACAGGAGATCCAATCTATCCATACAACTATCATAGCTCTCCTTGAACCCGTTAACAGACATAGCTCACAACTGACTAGGGCAACCCATTCTACTCATTCACAACTCTCCAAGCAAAAGAATCTAGTCCTCACACCCCTACCAACAACACCTTTATTCAACTTCCAGGGATGACCCCTTGTTCAGGTCCTTCTAGTCAAGTTATGAAACATTTCCCCTGCATCTATCCTATAAAATCCTTTGAGCAACTTAAAGGTTTCTATCATATCTCCTCTTTTTCTCATATGAACCAACTTCTGCAATCCACACACCTTCAATCTATCCTCACAGGGAACATTCAACAGGCCATTCACCATCTCGGTCACTCGCTTCTGAATCCTCTCCACCGCTTCCTCATCCCCAAGAAATCCAGAGTACCAGACTTTAGCACAGTAATCCAGATGTAGGCATATCAGTGTCTTATAAAGAGGAATAACAACATCCTTATCTCTACTTGTTAATGTGTTCTTCAATAGTCAAGTAATCGTATTGGCTACCTTAGCAATATGTTCTCAACAGTTTAACTCTCTGTCTACCACCACCCCTAAACTTCTAGCTTCTTCTATTACCTAAAGTACAGTGCCATCAATATGATACATGGCTTGTAATCTATTTATCCCAAATTGCATAATTTACATTTCTCGACATTAAACTGATACCCATTAACTTTTGCCCATACTAACAGCCTATTTAAATTGTTTTACAAGCTCTCCACATTGTCTTGATTAAGTATTACTCTACCTAATTTCGCATCATCAGCAAACAACCGAATATTTCCTTTCAGGTTATTTCCTATATCATTTATGTAACAATTAAACAGCAATGGTCCCAGCTCTGAACCTTGCAGCACACCACTGGTCACCTGCTTTTGCCTTGATTCTTCCCCTCCATATACCACTTTTTGATATCTGTTCAGGCCAATATCTTATCCACTTAACCGGTGTCACATCCATCCCCATTTGTTCTAATTTGCATAACAGAGTTCCATGTGGTATTTTGTCAAATGCCTATGTGAAATATGTGTGAAACAATAATTAGGATTCCTGACTACTTAAGCAACAGTAGCATATGGATACAAAAATCTGTTCTACAGTCAACTCCTGCATAATGAAATCATAGAGGACCAAACAAATAGTATGTTAAAGCAGACCATTTGCTACAGAGAATTTTTGTTAACACAGTAGAAAATAATGCTAATAGGCTTTGGCTAGAACTTCTCGGTAAACTGATAGTGAATGAATTTACTATCACTAAAGTCAAAGTTGAGTATTATTAATAGCTGACAGATATGAATTTAATTTAATAAAGAAATCATTAAAAGTGATTCATCAGATATGATTGCAGATAAGAACTTATTACCAATCATTTTTCAACTCTATATAAAGGAACGTACAGTGTTTTTCTATATAATAAAATAGTTCTCTTAACAAAGAGGTAATGTTACACTTCCATATCTCTACGGAAACAGATTCTACTTGGATATAATAAGTGGTAGAGTATTCAAGCATACTGTTATAAATGTTTCAAAATAAGTAGTATTACAAAATACTATGCACATCGAAGATTTTCTGTTCTTTGTTATATAAGAATTAGAGCTAAAGTTCAAAGGAACTTTTTGATAAAATGGCAGCTGTTTTGATATAGAGCAAAAGAAATCCAACAGGAAACCAATTCATTCTGTGTTGCTAAAGTTATATTTCGAATAAATGAATTACTAGATGTGTACTAGTTGTGATGAAATTCATTGTATACGGGGAAGGGGGGGGGCAACGATTCTGCAAGTAACAGAAGAGAGAGAGAGAGCATGAATTAGGAGGCCTTTGAAAGTAGTGTGTATTACACATTTCGGAAGGGCTGAAATGTAAATACAATGCAAGTTCAAGGAGTTTTTTTTTTTTTTTAAGCAGATATGCAGTTACCTTAGTATGATTAATAAGTGTGTTTTGCGTTGGCCATGTAAGGTTTCGCATTTTGGATGGAGGAGATTCACCAATTTTATGTGCACCACTGCAAGATATGTTTGGAATTGGTGAGCCATCGCTACAAATGGAAGGCTCTGAGAGTAAGAGTGGGCAGTGAGTTGCTTTTCAATGGACACCCTGCAAAAGGTGCCATTTGGCACGTTGAGGGTCCTCAGGAAATTATAGTTAACGCTATAGCAAACTTTCATACTATAACATACTGCTGAGAAGTCCTGAACAAAGCTCCATTGGTACAGCTCAATGCTAAAAGAAACTCACTATAGGAAACCATCCACTATCCCTATCAACTTATTTTCTTTCCACTGGATCCTGATATGAGATCTAGTGGAAAGAAAATATGAGACTACTACATTATAAAACTGGCAGTCTGAGTTTGGGGAAATATGGAAATGGTGCACATGTGACTCTATACCTGTGTACCGTTAAGTGATGTTGATGGTACTTCTTCATTCTTTGTTATGGAAACTTATTCAGCATTTTTAACTCCATTCATATATGCTCCACAAGGACAAGGCACTCTCATAATAATTAAAAGATGCTATTATGTTTTTGATAAATTTCAGCATCTTTGGTCCACAAACACTCACTAATATACTATTCTTGTTTGATGCATATTATTATTATTATTATTATTATTATTATTTATATGGGTATTCCATGGAGTCAAAAGACTCATTGCAGGAGACCCACTTTGTTCATTAACACAATACCTATCATACATTTTAAACATATTCACACTGATGGGACACTCACAACCACCTCTGGAAATCCATTCCACTCATTCACTCTTCATTCTCTTTACCTGGAGAGTAAAGAGAATGCACTCCTTTACTAACCATACGCTTAGACAACTTCTAAGTGACTTCTTGTTTTCCTGTTATTTCCATTGTACTGAAAAATTTCTCTTCTGGCAATTGTATCTTATAAGTCTCTATCATATCCACTCTCCTCCATCTTTCAGCTAAACTCTGCTATCCATGCACTCTCAATCTACCTTCAAAGGGAACATTCCATAGACCTGTCACCACCTTAGCTAATTTTCTCTCAAAATCTGATTTAGCCTTCCTTACCATACTAGTTATCCTTCTTGCTTGTGCTTTATATTGCTCATGGGCATGCTGATTACCTTATTGTCTATATTCCTTCCACAATGTGTCTTATTTTTACAGCTCCTATATTATATTGTTAGTCATCCACTTAATACCTTCTGGGTTTATCCTCTGGACCATGGGTATGCACGCTGATACTGTCTTGCTCAAACAATCCTTGCCTGCTTCACATGCACCAATGACATTCATTCCATGTAGCTTCTTATGCCATGGCACTGCTCCAAGTTGCCTCCTAAGTTGGTGATAATCATCAACTTTGTAGTTCCAATAAACCCTTTCTTGGCTGAATATTCAACATGTTGAGCAAACTCCCAGGACAAGACTGCATGGTCACTTTCCCCAGATTGGAGGCAGAGTTGATACTGAAGTTTGTGATAATCATCAACTTTGTAGTTTCAATAAGCCCTTTCTTGGCTGAAAATTCCACATGTTGAGCAAACTCCAAGGACAAAACTACATGGTCACTTTCCCCAGATTGGAGGAAGAGTTGATACTTCAGTTATAGATAGACCTGATGCTATTACTAGATCTATCACTCTTAACCCCCACCCCTTCCATCATGTGGTGTTTCAGGTACTTATACCTTAGTAACTGTATAAATTTCATTAAACTTACCTTTACATAATGTTGTAATTACAATGTGCCCTTTTCTCCTTCAAATCTATATCACCATAGTTGACACTTCCCATGATAACTGCTCAGCTTGCACTCGTGCTAATCTGCTGATACTTGTTGTCCATATCTTCTTCTGGAGCACAAGGTCTAAAGAAGCAATGACCAACATTTTTCATCCTTTTGGCGTCTATCTCACACCAGAAAGCCTCAAAGGAACAATATCCATCAGAAATACAATCTCCTTTAACTGCCATTTTTGTTGATTGAAGCTCTTCAGCTTTCATTAATAATACCCCCACCCCTCCTGTTCTATTTCCTCTATCTTCTCTGAAAATACAATATCCATTACATTCTATCCCTCTAACTGCATCATTCTCCAACAACCAGGTCTCACTAATGCCAATAATTTTTTGCCAAGTTGAGCTAACCAATGCCCAAAACAACTCTCCTTTATTTCTGATACTTCACATATTTGTGTGCATGCATTTCAACATCCCCTTGGGCCCACAGCTACCTTTACATAACGTCATTACTTGCCCATTCAAATTCAAAACCTGGGAAACAGCATATGAACAGCAAAGCAGCCATGTGCACATAGATAATTCAAAAAATCAACTTATTACAGACTATGACAATGAGATCTGATATAAGCTTATAGATGCAATCATATTAAGCAGAGAAAATACAAAAAAAAAAAATAATAATAATAAAAATAAATAAATAAAATAAATGAACATTGCTGATACTTTCTAAGCTATCATGTATGTCACTTTACCCTATTATTATCCTCCCTTACACTGTTTTGATATTGCCTTTGGAAGCCATCCATTTACTTTTTCAACTTGTTTTTTTTCCTTCCCATTTATCTTTTCTATTTATCAGATTACAGAATTTCAAATTATGAGTTTATCATCCCACTCTTTCTTCCTCCCTTGTTCTTACGTTTTCACATCACTTGTTGAATGATGCAGGTGTGCATCATGTAGTCTGATCGAAATAGTTCTGAAAGACTTAAATAGCCACAGTCGTAGGGAAATATTAAAATATACAACAGTATTCCCACAATTATCCAATTTTGAATAATTGTGGGAATACATTGAATAAACAAATTGACAGCTTAAATAGTCAATGAATATATTTGTCATCCCCAAAACTAAACATTCAGATAACCATAATCTCAATTAATTAACTGCCAAACCAATCAGTTTCTTATCTCGAACAAGCAACTAAGATATCGCTGTAGCTAACTAACAGCCCCAATAAACAATATATTGCAAAACTAATGAATGGCATTGCATTTGGTGCAGGGACGTTTAGTTTCACATATAATAATTCAATATCACTAATGGCATGATATGTTTAAATATGAGTTTAAATAAGGGCACAGCATATTTCAGCAGGACAGGGAAGTTAAACATGGTGGTAATGGATTGTTACTCATGATAAGAGATGAATTGGCCTCTCTCAGAGTGGAGAATCACAGTGGAGATAGCACTAATGGCTTTGGGAGTACATGGTGTGAGACAGATGTTTATAAGACAAGATAGTTAGTGGGATGTTGCTAGAGACCAGGGAATACAGATGGTGATAATCAGGACATGTTTATGAAAATTAATTTGGCAAGTGTAAAGTGAATGAGCTTTATGGGGTACATCAATTACAATGATATAAACTGGGCAGAGGAGACAGCATGCAGCAATAAAGGAACTAGATTTTTGGATTTCCTGAGGAATAATTATCTTATTCAGCATGTGATGAAGGGAATGATCAAGAGATTTGAATTTGGTCAGAGCATCAGAGAATCTGACTGTGACTCAGATGTCACACTTGATCTGTATTGGTGAGAGTGACCATGAGAGTGAATTGGCATGTGTAGATATCAAAACAGAAAGAATTTATGTGGAATTATAAGACAGGCAACTATCAGAAAAAGTCAGAAAAATGATAGTGGATGGATTACCTTGCTAAGTGGAGACAGGAATCAGGTGACCAAAGCAGATGAAATAGTTGAACTGTTTCATCTGCTGGCTCCTTATCATCTCCTTCCCGCTGTTCAACCAAGCAAAAGAACCCCCCAGTGTCAACCCTGTAACCACGTCTCAACAGTTTAAAAGTCTCAATCATATCACCCCTCCTTCTTATATCCATCAAACTCTGCATTCCACACTCCCTCATAACTAACATTGTACAGTCCCGACACCATCTTTGTTATCCGCCTTTGTACCCTTTCCACAGTTAATTTATCCCCTTCAAATCCAGGGGAGCAGATCTGAGAACAATAGTTTAAGTGTGGTCTGATCAGAGTCTTATACAACGGAATGATAACCTGCAGGTCAGTGTCCTTCTCATTATAGCAGCAATCCTCTGTGTTACCTTCATTACTTTTGCAATATGTCCCCTAAATTTCAGATTTCTATCAATCATCAAACCCAGATCTCGTCTCTCCTACTTCCTCCAGTTTAACTCCTCCCATAGGGTACACAGCATCCCATCGATTTGTCCCAAACCTCAAGCCCTTACATTTTGGTGCATCAAACTGACGCCCCCCATTCATTTTTCCATCTATCTAGCTTATTCAAATCTTCTTGCAGGGCTAAAACATCTACACTATTACTAATAACCCTTCCCAGCTTCACATCATCCGCAAACAACCGAATATCCCCTTGCAATCCATGGAGAATGTCATTGATATAAAGGTTAAACAATATAGGTCCCAGTAATGAGCCCTGTGGACCCCCACTTGTAACCTTCTGCCTCTTTGATATTGCTCCACCATACAAAACTCTCTGATACCTATCGGGCAGCCAATCCTGAATTCAGCTGACCAATCTGACATCCAGACCCATGTGCTGCAACTTGAATATCAGCTTATCATGTGGCACCCTGTCAAATGCCTTTGCTAAGTCTAGGAAAATGGCAGTATATGCTTTTTACTTCATCTAATGCTCTTGTAACTTTATCATAAAAGGCTAGCATATTGCTAAAACAAAAGCGCCCCTTCACAAATCCATGTTGACTCTCACTGATAACATTACCCTCATCTGCCCAATGCTGTATATGGTCCCTCACTACTTTCCCCAAGATCTTACTAACTACTGATGACACACAAACTGGCCTATAATTAGACACTTCCGGTCTGCTACTGCCCTTGTGCAATGGTGCTATCTTACCTTCCTTCCATTCCAAGGTCACCTCTCCCGCAGCCAGACTTTCATTGAAAAGCCAGGTCAAGGGGCCCTGTCAGTTCCTTAGCACATTCTCTCAAAACTCGTGGTGAAATACCATCCAGTCCCACAGCTTTACTAATATCCAGAGTACTCAGTATCTGAAACACACTTTCCTCCTGCACGTCTAAACCTCAAACCTGCCCAATCCTTCTAGCATTAAAACTGACTCCTCCAGGATGAAATACTCCAATAAAGTGTTCATTGAACAATTCCACTATGTCTTCTGCATCAGTCACTCTATTCCCATTTTATTCCCACAATGCCATTCTTCCACAGTCATTTCTCCTCCTACTGGTCACATAGCTAAAATATTCCCTAGGATTTGCCATGGATCTAAGGGCCAATCTTTTCTCGTATTCCAGTTTCGCCTTCCTTACCATACTAGTCACTCTTCTGGCTTGTGCCTTATATTCTTCATGCATCTTCTCTTCACCTGTCTCCTTATATCTCTTCCATAGCCTCTTTTTCGCATGTAGCTCCTGTTTAATATTTTTCGTCATCCACTTTACTCCAAATTGTGTCCTCTTCTTCACTCGTGGAATACAGCTTACCATTGCTGCTAACAAATATTCCTTCACAATTTCCCAAGCGCTAATGATATCCCTGGCCTTCCAATTCCTCCCTCCATGAAACTTCCCCAAGTTGACATCTAAGACTATTATAATCACCTGCTTTATAATTCCACATACGTTCCTGTCTCTTTGATACTCCTGCATGTCTATTCATTTTCCATGTCAAAACCATATGGTCACTCTCTCCAACTGGTGGGAGAGATGTCATCTCAGTTATTATCAGCTCTTCAGATGCTATAACCAAATGCAAAACTCTTGAACCTCTTGTTCCCTCTGTTGCATGTTGCCTAAGACATTTGTCCCTCAAGAATTCTAGAAATTCCATTCCCTTCTTGCTACATGCATCTTCCTTTCATCAATCTATACTGCTGTAGTTAAAATCTCCCATAACAATCGTTCTTCTTGCACTTGCCACGCTCAACTGTCTCAACATCTCCTGGTTTCCACCCTCTGTGTTCGTTGGTCTGTAGCAACACCCCACTAAATATCCTATGTTGCCACAGCCTTCCAAAGCCTCCACTCTTAGAGGACATAGGTCATCACTTATCATAAGCAGTACTCCACCACCACGCTTTCCCTTCCTATCCTGCCGAAAAATGCTGTACCCAGCAACTTCTATTCCTGTTATCATATCCTCTTCTGTCAACCACGTCTCTGTGATCCCAATAATCTTTGGCTAGGCTGATGCTATCAGTGCCACCAATTCCTCTCTCCCTTATTCTGAATACTCCTGCATTGGTATAAAGCATAAAAATGCCATTGTTTCTATACCCAGCATTCTCCCCTCTAGACTCCACTGGGCTCAGCATTACCTGATGTCATTCCCCCCCCCCTCTCCCAAGTACCCATTCCCACAAGAGGCCATCCTTGCTTCCATCCACACTGGGACACACTGACTCGTTCAGAACAGCAATCTTTCCAGATGCCTACATCCTTCCTCATTCAAATGCAAGCGGTCTCTCGCATGCAACTCCTCTCTGCTCTAAAACGCACTCCAAGCATCCACATATTCGAAATCTCTCTTCTGACACATTCTCGCTATTATGCCATTCAATATCACTGCTCTTCTACTCAGCTCAACATTATACCTAGTCAACACGCACGCACACACACACACTATCTTTCCTCTCTGTGTCTTCTTTCGTACAGCCTCAAGCAAGAATCTCATATCTCTCGCTGCCCTATTTACACCACCACTCAAATCATTTGTTCCCACCATCACAATCATCTCATCCACCCTTTCACCTCTCTTAATTGCCATAGGCACACTTTCTATCGTTCCTCCTGGCAAACACTACTCATGACTCAGCTTGAACACCACGGATCATTGAGTCCCCATACATTACACCTCTTACCACCGTATCTATCAATTGCTCACATGCATTCCTCACTCTCTCACTTGTAATAGTTTCTCTCTGTGCTCCCTTACTTACCTGCCTTCCTGACATCACTCTATCCTTAGTCCCTGTGCTCTGCAGTAGGTTCCGGGATAGTGGAAGGAGGGTAAGATAGCATCATTGTATAACAGTGGCAGTAGAATGAAGGTATATCAAACCACAGGCCTGTTTATGTTTCTTCTGTAGTTGTTAAAATACTAGACAACATGGTAAGAGCTCATATGCAAAATTGGGTAGATGAGGACAATAATATTTATGCAGGTCAGCATGGATTTCTTGTAGGCACTCTTGTTTTTGTATCTGGAACACACTCTCCTCCTGCACATCTAAACCTCAAACCTGCCCAATCCCTCTAGCATTAAAATTGACTCCTCCAGGATGAAATACTCTAATAAAGTGTTAATTGAACAATTCCACTATGTCCTCTGCATCAGTCACTCTATTCCCATTTTATTCCCACAATGTCATTCTTCCACATCATTTCTCCTCCTACTGGCTACATAGCTAAATTATTCCCTAGGATTTGCCATGGATCTAAGGGCCAATCTTTTCTCATATTTCAGTTTCGCCTTCCTTACCATATTAGTCACTCTTCTGGCTTGTGCCTGAAAAGGGCAGTGGATGAAGGTAAGGCACACACACTATCATTTCTTTGGAATGTTCCAAGGCATTTGACAGGGTGCTATATGAGAAGTTTATTTTTAAGTTGAATCATATGGGTTTCGATATCAGGTTGGACTGGATTGGTGATTGGATCTCTGAAAGATATTAGAGAGTTGTATATAGGGGAGCAGTAAAATTACAACTGGAGTTCCACAGCGTTATCTTAGTACCATTACTATCTTTATGTCGATAATTCTGTCACAGGACAATGTTCAGTTGTTTGCAGATGGTGTGAAGCTTGGAAGGGTTATTGATAATAGTGCTGATGTTTTGGATCTTCAAGGGAATTTGAATAAGTTGGAAAAGTGGGCATATGAATGGTCAGTTCAATGGAAATAAATGTAAGGTTTTAAAATTTGAGATCCATCGGAGGAGAACACTGACCACAAGAGATAAAAGAATGCTGGTCCCATTGTATAAAGTTTTGATAAGACCACATCTGGATTTCTCTGCTCAGATTTTGTCACTGGAATTTGAAGGGGATGAAGTAACATTGGAGAGGGTTCAGGGACAAATAAAAATGATATCAGGATTATACAATGTTGATTATGAAAATAGACTGAGTGCACACAGCCTGCTGAGTTTAGTTGATAGAAGCAAAGGATGGGGGAATATGTTCAAGACATTTAAGCAGTTGAAGGATTATTATCGTATTAACACTCAGATTTTTCGTATGGTAGAATGAAGGAAAGGAGCAAGGATGAGGGCCATCCCTGGAAGTTGCAAAAGAAAATGACAAGTAAAAGTGCACGAAGTTTCTTTCATGGAAAGTGGCAGAGGCATGGAATGCATTACCTGAGAGGAGTGTGAAAGTGAAGACTGTGGATGAGTTTAAGGAGTGGTATAAGAGACACTGTGTTATCTAGTGTTGACCTCCCACAATGAGTATTGCGACTCCATGGAGTCAGGAAAATAATAATAATCAGATATCTCATAGTGCAGACAAGCAAATATCATTTAAGAGTAGTACACTTAGACAAAAATGATTGTTTTCTGGAGTCAAACTACAACAATTATATGAAAAGGAATAATTTCACCCGAGTTTCTGGATTTTAAATGTATTTAATTTGTTATTTCAAAAAAAATAGACAGAACATGTAGACTGTTTAATGGCATAACATTTCTTCACATATAATGAGTATTTGCATAAACAGGAAAAAGTCACAAATTTTTTTTTGTTGCTATTTCATCTCAGTTCGAGGTTACATTGTCAGTGTATTTAGCACTCGTGTAAAATTGGTGATTTTTAGGCTTTATTGTGTTTCGTTTTATTTTCTTAAAAAATTAGTGTTTTTATAGCATGTTAGAGTAGATTTTCATGTTTATAGGGTATTCTGTCTTTATAACATTTTATTGTGATGTAGTATTAAATAAAGCTGTAAAATGCACCAAAAAATGCATTGGAATGCTAACAAGAACAGCGAAGTAGTAAGCTAGAAGGTTTTTTCCACTAAAGACGATATTGAAAATAATTTAACCTCTGAAATTGCTAGGTTAAAGCAGACTATTAGACAGACAATAGGAAATTACAGAAAGTCAAGCAGCATTTAGAGGAAAAAGGGAGAATAAAAAAGTTTAGCAGCAAAATGAAAAATAATAAAGCACAGAATCAGGTAAGTTAGTGCATAATAATAAAAATCAGGTAAGTAAATTTGACTGGAAAAAAGAAGGATGTTATTTGGTATGGTAACTATCATAAAACATGCCGTTGATGAGCTGGTTATAATATCAAGTTTTTGTGGAGCAAAAATTACAAATATAGCACAAGCAACTGAAATACAGAAAAGAAAAGCAAAAGAGTTAATAATACTGGAAGGTACCAATGACTTAATTAGCAATAAATTCAGTATAAGAGAGGATACAAAAAGGTTGTTGGAAGCAGAAAGAGTGAGAAAGTAAAAATCGTTAATATATTTCTGATACATGATGGAAATGAATTACATAGAAGGGCTATGATGACAAACTATTTATTGCTTAGGCTGTGTGTAAAAGGAATGGATGTTAGATTGTGGATGTGAGGAGTGAGTTTAAGGGAAGAATGCATTTGTATAAGAGATAAGCCTTCACTTGAATACATTTGGTATCAGGAGTCTTGAAAAATTATTAATTGATATGAGACCTAACACAGAGAGTCAGGGAAAACTGAATGACGATAGGAAGAATCATGAGAATATGTGTGTAAGAGTGACAATGAAAAAGGGAAGTGAATGTTAAGTACCTGTGTTAATGATGGGAATGGTTATTATTATAGAAATGATTATGAAGAGAGAATGACTGTGTTCATCCGGTTTAGACCTATCAAGCAGGTGTAAAGACATCTGCACAGGTAAGGAACTATAAGAACAGAGATCTGCAAGTTGTTGAACCATGTCATGCAGACAACAGAGAAGAATATACAAAAAAAAGCATACAGGCAACTTATGTCTGTACACAAATGCTAGGAGTATCAGAACCAATGGAGTTTGTTGCCTTGGTTAATATATTGGGACCTCATATTGTAGGCATTAGTGAAACATAGCTATGAAATGTAGACATACCAACTGGTATTGAGAGTGAAGAGTATAGTATTTTTAGAAAGGATAGAACAGGAGAGAAGGGGGGATGTGCTGCTACTGATATCAGATGACCTGAATCCAGTTAGAGATCAGACCTATAACTGCAATACTAGTAACAGTTTTTCATGTGAAGAGAGTTTGAAGCCACCTCAAACCAGGTGGCTATCAAATACACAGTGGTGTTGTTACAGACATAGATTGGTTGTCAGTGACAAAGAAATGCATCACCAAATAAAGAGTTTGAAGCCACCTCAAACCAGGTGGCTATCAAATATACAGTGGTGTTGTTACAGACATAGATTGGTTGTCAGTGACAAAGAAATGCATCACCAAATAAAGATGATGAGCAAAAAGAATAATCATAATGGGGACTTTAATTATTCAGCTGAAAAGTGTTCAGTTAAACTGACTAGGCTATATAATGCGAGTCTCAGAACAGGGAAGTTTCCATGGGAGCAGAAAGATGCAAATATATGGTAATCCCATTGTACAAGGGTGGTGCAAAGACTGATATATCCAACTATCAACCAATCGGTATCTCAGGAGTGGTGGTGAAGATTTTGGAAAATTGGTCATGGCTCGCATTCAGAAATGGGTTGACAGTGAATCTCTACTTTGCAATGAATGGCATGGGTTTACTAAGGGAAGGTCATGTTTTAGCAGCTTGCTCCCATTCAATAATAATGTTACCACTGAGTTAAACAAACGGGGGATGATACACAATGACACTTTTGGATATTGCTAAGACTTTTGACAGAATACAGCATGGAAGACTGTTGCATAAATTGGAGAATATGGGATTGGATTATAAACTATCGGCATGGATAAGAGGATGGCTGACTGCCAGATATCAAAAAGCAGTATATGAGGGGGAGATAAATCTGCAAGATTCAAGGTAACCAGTGGTGTGCCTCAAAGAACAGTCCTTGGTCCATTGTTATTCAATCTGTACACTGAGAAGAATTTGACATGCGACATATAGCTATTTGCTGATGATGCAAAGATAAGTAGAGTAATCAGGAGTGCTGCTGATATGCAGTACTTGCAGAATTAATTGAAAAGATTAGAATTGTGAGCATGTGAAAATGGCAGTCAGTTCAATATCAGTAAATGTAAAATCATGTACATTGGTGTGATCAGATATCCAATATCATGTTATATTAGTAGGATTATGCTGGAAGAAACTGATTAGGCTAGGATTTGCTATATGATCATTGAAGTACAATGATCATATAGCAAAAATTGTAAATACAACTCAGAGAATAATTGCAATGCTGAAACAAACCTTGACATATAAAGATCAGGTTGTCCCTTTGTTTCTTTAAAATGCCTTGACAAGACCTCACTTGGACTAATGTGTGCAGCTCTGGTCTCCTGGTTTCTGTCGTGATTGATACAGTGGGGCGAGTACAAAAGTATCAGAAATGGTATCAGGATTGTGGAATATTGATTATGAAGACAGATTGAGAATTTGTAGACTGCAGACACTAGGAAACAGGAGAAAGATGAGTGATATGATTGAGTCTTACAAACTTCTGAAAGGGTTATACAGAATTTCAGTAGATTTTTCATTTTATGGAAAGTGGGGAAATGAAGTGAGGGCATCCTTGAAAATTGAGAATGAATGCTCTCAAGAAGGGAGTCTTCTTCTATTGCATCAGTCTTATGACTGGTAGCTCAGCAGCATTTCCTTCCATTCTTCACTCTCTTCTGTCTGCTTTCTTCGTAGTATGTTTTTAGTCCAGTGTTTTGTTTCATTTGATTCAAGTGTCTTTTCCTTGGTCTTTCTCTTTTTCCTTCGATTTTGCCTTCTATTATTCTTCTTGTCAGACTTTCATGTAATAAGATATGTCCAATCCATCTGTCTCTTCTTGTAATTAATGTCTTTATCAGTGATCTGGGTTCATTTACTTCCTTGAGCACTTTTTCGTTAGAATTTTTGTCTGTCCATTTTAACTTTTGCATTCATCTCCAACATCACATTTCAAATGCCTCCAGTCTTCTATCTCCTGTTTCCACTGTCCGTGTTTTGCTGCCATAAAGTGCTATACTCCATATATAAGTTTGTAGAAGTTTTTTCCTTAGTACTTTCAATACCTTTTCCATTTTATTGAATTGGTTTTTTTCCTATGCCTATTCTTATCTTTATGTCTTCTTTTGATCTTTCTTCCTCATTTATTGTACTCCCTAGGTATTGGTAATTCTTTACTTGTTTTATCCCATTCCCATTGAATTTAATGTTCTTTATGATCTTTGGTTTCTTGCTTGCCAGTATAATTTTGTTTTTTTTCAACATTCATTTTCATGTGGTATTTATTAAACATTTCATTTGTTGTTCCACATCTTACTCTACATCTAATATGTTTGGTTTTGTCTTTATTATTTGTTCTTATGCATCCCATTTGTCTTATATATATCTGATTACTCTTCTATCATAATATTCCATATAATCTTACAATTAACTTTGTCAAATGCTTTTTCTAAATCCATGAAGCATATATATGTTTTTTGGTTTAGCTCCATTCTTTTTTCGATTATAGTTCTCAGGCTTAGTATTGCTTCTCTTGTTCCTTTTCCTTTCCTGAATCCATATTGGTCTTCTTGTAGTTATGAATTTATTATTTTATATATTTGGTTTTGTATTATTTTTAATAAGATTTTGCTAATATGTGTAATTAGGTCTATTGTTCTGTGTCAGTTACATTGGAGAGCATTTGCTTTCTTGGGGATTGGTATTATCAGGGATTTTGTGAAGTCTTCTGGGAGATTGCCATTTTCATATATTTTAGCTATTATTTCAAATATATCATTTTTTGTTTCCTCATCCAGATTTTGAAGGGCTTCACTTGAGATGTTATCGATTCCTGGGCTTTTCTTCTGGCTTACATCTTTCATTTTCTTCCTGTTCTTCTCCTTGATACAAGTGTTCAAGATAGTTTTTCCATTCTTGTAATATTTCTTCAGAATAAATAATTAGTTTACCATTCTCATCTACTAAGGCATTATTATGTGTGGTTTTTTTTTTCAGTTTGTTGCTGATTTTTGTTATTTGATTATAAGCTGTTTCTAGATTTCCTTTATTAAACAGTTCTTCCGTCTTCTTGCATTCTTCATGGAGGTATTCTTCTTTTGCTTGTTTACATTTTCTTGTTATCAGATTTTTTAATTTCTTGTATTTTTCTTCGTGTTCTACTTTTTCTGTATTCTTGTATAGCCTCCTTTTCTCCATTAAATCTAATATTTCTTCAGTTATCCATGGTTTTCTTATATTTTGCTTTTCTCTTCCTAGTATTTTGTTACTAGCTTTTAGAATATTGTCTTTTATTTGATTCCACTTATCATTATTGTTTGAATTTTCATTGTCGGAAATTTTTTTACTTGGTTATACTATAAATTAAAGATACCAAGAAATGATTTACTTGGTTTAATCAAAAATATTTTGGTGAGTTAATAGCTTTCAGTACAAAAAAGAATATGTTAATTCAAGTACAAACTTTAATTTTTCTTTTTTCTTAGACTAGTGTAAAATGTAGCTAAAAAGAAGAGTACAATATAGTGTATAATTCTTGTGAATTATGATATACTGTTCAGTCCAGCATCAAATATAATGATAGATGCTGAGGATAAATCAAATGATCTCATTAGACAAATTTAAACCATTATGTTAAATACAAAGCTTTGATGGTTATGCTACAATAAAATGTGGACAGACACAAATTTACTTTCTTATCAAATATGAATACTGCTTAATACAGTGAAAACATCTACCATTTGATCAATTAATAAAGTGATAATATTTTGAAAATACTAGTGAAATTTTATAAAAAAATGTCCTGTACCAAAATAAACCTTGTAAAGCAAATGCCAAAAATTTCAATGTAAAGAGACTGTTCCTTCTGGTATTCAGAGCTTTTCCTGACGCATTTTTGAAACTCTTTCCATCCTTCTTTGCTCCACCTCCAGTACATTTTTCCTTTATTATTTTTGAAAGCATCTGATATTTGTTGTATAATGCCAACATATCTGCATAACTTTCCACACTTAAAAGAATTAAAAAATAAATAAAATTAATCTATGTTTCTGATTTTTCAAAATTAATAAGCTTACAATTTCTATTTATTCTATTTATGAATCTATCTATAAATAAGAAGCAGTTCTCAGATATCTATGTATGCTAGAATGTATAAAACAGGCAAGCAGGTATTAAGGGTATGATATCTATGTGTGTTAGAAAACCCAATAATGGTATGGAAACTATCACTGTATACTGGATGTCAAAACAATATCGAGAGTGCACTAGAGATGATCTGATCCAAATCAGAAATCATCCAGTTAATGGCATATGTATAGTTGGAGGCAATTTTATGTTGTGAGAGAGATTTCCAAGAGAAGGTCATAAGTCAATATGATCAAAATAAACAATGCCCTAGAAAAAAAAAAAAAAAGAGTTAAAATATGAGGGGATGACCTTAATGAGTTCCAGAGTTTTAGCAGTTAAAAACACAGATATCCTACAGTTACACTCAAATGAATACTCATATCGGACACTTGAAGAATGGAAAAATGTTGGTAGCCCAATGAATTCTGGTTGCAATTGTTATGTGCCAATAGCAGTGACATCGATCATGGGCAAAAGAAGCAAGAATCAATGAATCCAATTGCAACAGTACAGGCTTGTGGTGTTGCCAGGGGTTTCTCAGAGCACATTAGGATTCCTGATATTAGCAAACTAACATCTAAATTCTGTGGTCTATTTGAATATTGCTAGGGACCAATACTTGTATTCAGAATACACGTAGATTCCTGTGTGCTCACATTTCATTCGTCTAGTAAGTGTATCCTCTCAAGGATAATATGCTGTGCATCACAAGAATATATAAATCAGAAATAGTTCCAGCAACACAAAGGTGACTACCATAGCTCAACAGGCATGAGAATATTTAACATGATTCTCTACAGTCCACTGTCAGACAATTGCAGGATGTGACTGAAACTATATGTCTAGAATCCCTGTGGAATACTTTTTGGCACCTAGTGGCATCCATGTTTTAGCAGAAAAGTTAAAGCTGTTCTGAGGCTAAAGGAAGTACCACTTGCTATTACATAGGTAATATCAAAACAATGGAAATTGTGTGAGTGCAAACTTGTGCATGTGTGTGTGTGAACACACACAATGTTCTTTCTTTCTTTCTTTCTGAACTTTAAATCATGATTAACACCGTCAAAGGAGTCAATGAAAGAACAGGTTTAAGAGTAAACCTAAAAAGATTTATTTATGCTTATGGCTACATGAAACTGGTAAGTGAAAAGTACAATCACAATTTCCAGCAACAAATGATGAAAATCTTAACACATTCGCTGCCAACTACAAGTATACTCGTAGTTGGTAAATCAGCTACACAAGCCAGCTACGAGTATCGCCGGCAATGAGATTACTGTACAGACCTTGAAGTGAAAATACTTGGCTTGTGGAGCTAGCATCAAAACTGTGTATTCTCATAGATGGTATATGCTCTGCACAAGCCAACTACAAGTATACTCGTATGACGCTTACCGCCGGCAACGAGATTACCGTACTGACCTTGAAGAAGTGAAATCGCTCGGCGTACGGGAACAGACTATGCCGAAGTAGCGTGGCAGCGAACTTGTTAACATATAAAAGTTTATTACATAAAGGCACAACTAGCTTTCTAAGTCTTCATTTTTTTTTTTTTTTTTTTTTAAATAAAGCAAAAGTAACTTGTCATAATCAAGTCAGGCAGGGACAATTATCGTCCTACTGTAACAAGTATGACAAGGCTGCATGTACTCACAACACTTCACAACATAAATATAGCTGTATCCTAGGTTTAATTAGAGAGCAGTTGTGTCTTGTGTGAGAAAACTTGATCCATTAGAGGGGCCCATTTTACATTACATAATCATCTTCTAACATGAGGAGGAGTTCTGTTGAAACCATGACGAGGACTATAAGAGTGACTACGAGAATAACGTCTTCGTGGTGAGACGAGACCGTGATCTTCTATTTCCTCCATAACCACCGCCACACCAACTACAGGTCAAGGTCCTGGCTGGAAAGCCAATTCAAGGCCTCATCTGTTACTTTGTGGATGTCCTGTAGGCCACCACTGTGAAATTGGCATCTTGGGCAGTCGTAAACAATATGTGTAATCATCTGAGCCATGGGAGAACAATCATAATAAGGATGATCTGACAGCCCCCATTTATTTAGAAGGTAGCCACATCTGCCCTGACTAGTTCTGATCCTCTTTATTGATGACCAAATCTTCCTAGGAAGATCAAAACCAGGCTGCGGGGCACAGGGATCTTACCAGGAAACCGTTTGTTGGACCAGTGTTCTTTCCATATGTTAGAAATTGATGGCAGTGCAGCTGAAGAGAGTTTGTCCATGGACCAGAGAGGATTTCTAGATTTGAGGTATAGACTAGGTGGGTTTATGAGAGTCTGATGTAGGGCCAGGAGTGGGTTGCTCACTGCTTTATTAAATTCCTTAATCGAGGCTTGTCTTCTCCATATGTGTGGTGGAACAATGTTAGATAGAACAGGCAGCCAGGAGAGAGGGATGTTTCTCACTGTCCCACTAATTGTACACATGGTAGAGCTTAGCTGGGTGTCTATAATGTTAGTGTGTGTACTTCTTTCCCAGACAGGGGCACAATATTCTGCTGCAGAGAATGCGAGGGCTAGTGCAGATGACCTTAGGACTTCTGCACCACAACCCCAGGTTGTTCCAGCAAGCCTTGAAATGATATTATTTCTGGTTTTAATTTTATTGGCGAGGTTGATGATGTGCCTTTTATAGGTTAGGCTTCTGTCCAGGCTCACCCCAGGGTATTTTGGGTGAGGCTCGTGTTCTACCATTTTTCCCCAGAAAGAAAGGTTGAGTTGTTGATTCGCCTCTGCATTGTACAGGTGGAATACCAAGGACACTGTTTTCGTTGGATTTGGCTTCAAGAACCACTGCTTAAAGTACTGTTCAAGGATGTTCAGGTCTGTATTCAAGGTTGGTAAAAGAGGTGGATTGATGTAAGATCGCTAGGTCATCGGCATACATATACTTGCTTGATCTGGTATGAGGTAGATCATACACGTAGATGTTAAAAAGTATAGGGGATAACACAGAGCCCTGAGGAAGACCGTTGTGAAGGAATCTGGGCCTGCTCTTTTTTCCGCTAATATGAACCTGGATCTTTCTGTTGGAGAGAACAGAATCAAAAAGTTGGAAAGTTTTTTTACACTTTATAATATTTCCTAGTTCTAGGAGGAGGCCCCTGATCCAGTGTCATAAGCAGATGTTAGGTCAATGAAAGTGGCTCCAGATTTAAGTTTCTTCTGGAAGTCTGCTTGAATTTGAGTTGTCAGGTCCAGAACCTGGTCACAGCAACTTCTTCCTGGCCTGAAGCCAGCTTGTTCAGTCGGCAGTGCTCTTTTGATAAGTGGTAAAATCTTTTAAGGAGAATTCTTTCAAAGAGCTTAAAGGTGGTGCAAAGCAAGGAAATAGGTTGCAGATTTTTACATCATTTGGATCTTTCCCTGGTTTGGGCATGGCAATTATTTTGGCTTCCCACCACAGCTTTGGTAGTTTACCAGTCATGATGATTTCTGAGAAAAGGGCAGCCAGCCATGTTGACCAAGATGTTTTAGGAACTCAGGGAGTATACCATCCACTCCTGCAGCTTTGCCATTCTTGGTAAGTTTTAAGGCTATTTGTACCTCTTCCTGAGATACTGGGTGTATGAGTTTAGGAAGCTTGGGTTTCATCTTCAGGATTGGTCTGGTGGAAGTTTGTACAGCAATTTTCCTGGTAGAGCTGGGATGAATCTTGAAGGTTTTCAATAAATGGTTAGCCATTCGATCAGGAGTTATCTCTGTTGTTTTGTGTGTTGTTGGCTCTGCTCCATCTAATTTTCTCAGAAGTGACCAGCTTCTCCGACTAGATGTGACGAAATCGAGTTCATTGATGGTTGAGATCCATCTTTCCTTTCTGTTTTTATCCAGGGTTGATATGAGCTGCTTAGCAATAGTTGGATCTTCAGTTTCCTCATATTTGGCTAGGAGTTCCTCACTTTCTCTACTGCAACATGGGATTATTGTTTTCTGTAGCCTCTAGGGACAGAGTGTTGGATCGTACATCCTGGCTCTGAATATGCCATATTGTTAGAACGTAGTTCTTAATTATCTGTTTTTTATTATCTTAATTAATTGTTGGTTGATTACTAATCCAAATATAGAGAAATTTATATTATCCTGCGCCACCCTATATTCAGATTAGTCTATATAATATAGTGGAATCAATCATCAACTAACTTTTGCAATCTCACTTTTCTACAGGCCGAGGTTAATATTATCAATTAAGGCTTCCGCAAGGTCCGATAAACTTTATGAGCGGTGCAAAGAAAGAGAATCAGGCAAACACCAAATTGGAATCATTAAAACAAGACATTTAATGCAGGGTTACATAACATGTACATTAAGTATAACTTTGAAAACAAGATAATGCAAATCAACTTAGTTCAAATACTCATAACAAACATAAAACATTAGGCATGAGACATCCAGCTGCCAATTTTATATTCTTCCGAATAATTAAAAATGGTTCACACAGTTCAATGTTATAGAATCTCACAGTAAATATTCTTAAAGTAGAATTCTCTAATTCTCTCTTAGTCAACAAACACTCGATTCAATTATGAGGCAGTTATCACTTCAGGGGGGGGGACACTTTAAAGCTCCATACTTCGGCTAATTTTAGTAGAACGCCACAGTTAATGTTAAGATATATCAGGCGGAGCTAACTCTATTTCTTCATGCTGAAATATAAAAAAATGGACTGCTCTTACCAGGTTACATCCTTTGCACATTGGATTCACTATAGGCACATTTAAAACTGAAGTTAACTATCTCTTTGAAGTAACACTATTCAAAAGGAATTTGTTGTTTCAAGGATACTTGCGACATAAGACTGAATGATATAATCATGTAATCACAAGAAAGATATTTATTTAACCAAATATTTCGGTCTGGAAATAGCAGACCATCGTCAGTGGTATTACAAGAACAGTTTAAAAAATACAAGCTAGAATACTAACAACAGATCGTTAAAATTAGAAAATGCCGCATGATGTTATATCACTAAGTATGAAACGGAATATTTTGAAGTAGAAACATGACTGAATTTGCTATTAAAAAAAAAAAAAAAAATGCTCCATCGTCCCAACCTGAATCGTAATGACTGTATATCTATATCAAAAATCTGGGAAAGTCTAATCAAGATTACTCATTAATTAATTATTATTATTATTTTTTTTTTTTTTTTTAAATAGCAAATTCAATCATGTTTCTACTTCAAAATATTCCGTTTCATATTTAGTGATATAACATCGCGTGGCGTTTTCTAATTTTAATGATCTATTGTTAGTATTCTAGCTTGCATTTTTTAAACTGTTCTTGTAATACCACTGACGATGGTATTTCGGTCTGCTATTTCCAGACCGAAATATTTGGTTAAATAAATCTTTCTTGTGATTACGTGATTATATCATTCACTATTCAAAAGGAATCTTCATTATATAACTGAAATATTAAACATAGAGCTTCACAAGTCTTGACGCACTTGTTTCAGGTAATCTACTTATTCCTTATTTTCTTCTACACATTAATTTCAGCTTTGCACTATTCTTCCTCAAAACAATTAGAATTCGACGTAATTTTAGAATTCCGTAGAAATATTCCGAATTGCTTATTCATTTCCCGATCCCTTCTTAATTTATTTATGGCATTTCCAAATTCCCTTTACTGCCACCCCTTTACTTCACTCCATGCTGTCCTGAATGCTTCTCCCCTGTTTACTTTCGTTATCCAATAAAATACCTTCATTCTCATATCAACACTCCTTCTCCCTTCGAATACAGTAGCTCACGCTCCACCCCACGCTATCTAAAATTAACTCCTTTTCCTTGACAGTGACCAATCAAATCTCATTAGCAGAATTTCATAAAATCACGCTTACATACAGAAATAAAAGATATATCATAATTCATATAATATACATTTAAATTTACATACATACAGTTTCTTATAATAAATTTTACAGAATAAACTAAATAAAATGAATGACATGTTTATATAGAGTCTTTTCATTATTATTATATATTCTAAGATTAAATAATTGATTAATAACAAACAAAACTCAAAGCATTTATATGAATAATATATTATAAGCAAGAGACTAACAACAAATGATATTTACAAGTCTTGCTTATGACATGGTGGATTATTTTAAATGTGAATGAAGTATCATAATATATAAAATATCTTCATTTACAATTTAACAAGAGGTTTTTGCTGCAGATTTGAGTAGTTTAACAAATCTAGGATAGCAATTAGGAGTAAGTGGAATTACTCTAATGGTTTGCTCGATTTGTTTCTGAAATGCAGTCCAGTTGGACCTGCGGAGATTCCATCTAACGATTGGTGTTCCGCTGATGACTGAGATTGATGTTCCTATCTCTATTAATGTAGGATGATGTTGACTATTAGGGAATCTGTTAAGGACGGTTCTGGTTGATGGTAGAGGGTGGTCTTTGAAGTCTTTAGTGATTATGCACATTATGCACAGATCTGGGGTGTAGGTTCTGTTCCATCTGGCTGAGTAAAGAGTGCCATCCTGCTTGGCATCATAATTCAAATACATATATGTATCCATTCAGTTAGCTAGATTATTACCATCCCGGTTGTTAGAGGAATAGCCCCACATGGTGTGATGGGAATTGAAGTCACTAACATAGATAGCGCAGGGTAAGGAGAAAGTCTGTCCATCTCATCAGGCCAGGATTGCGATGGAGGTTTGTAGACATTGTATATGGTGATATTTTGAACATTAATACCGATGGAGTATTCTGTATCAGGAACACTTCGGGTTATATATTCTTGAGACCAGGCCAGATATAGGTTGCTAGGCCATGCTTGAGGTGGCAGTTATAAGACACGACGGGTTTCCTGGAGAGCCAAGACGTCAATTGCTTTATCTTTAGCTATTTTGCCGATGACTTTGGATTTAGATAGCCCTTCTATATTTAGGGAACATATCTTGAGGTACTGTTGATTAGGGGACTGTAACATATTTTTCGAAGCTTGCCATCCACCTAAACAAGCAATGTGATCCTTGTTATTCCGGGTGACGATTGAGCCGGCATGGAACTTTTTATGTTTTGTATTCATCATAATTGTGAGTAGTCCAGGAGGCTTGGAAACCTTGAGATGCCTTGTTTGAGACATTAGCTTCATGTTGCCTGTGATTCATCTCTGGGGCTTCTTTTGTCTGAAGCACCAACAATGTACCACAAGGAACACTACTACCCATGTTTCACCTAAAAAGATGAAAAATCTTCATAAATCTACTCCAGGTGATTTAGGACATGTAACTATCACTCTTGCAGAGTAGCGAGTAATCTTGAGAAATATAAACTATTTTCCCTGTTGTGGTGGTGATGCAAATGATATGTCAGCTAGGTATCATCAGGTTAAATATGACTCTTCCTGTTTATGTTATGAAAACGGGAAGAACTGTGAAAAGAAAGGCAACTACCAGAGAGCGGTGAAGGTAGCAGAGGTAATTACAGAAATACCCGGTTAACAGAGATGACATTACTGAGATGAAGAAAATAAAAGAGGCAAGATCATCCAGGCAATAGTGATCAGGGAAAGGAAGGAATATGTTAATATGAAGATAAATTTCTTGAATGGCAGACAATATGAAGAAGACAACTTTGTAGACAACATTTTAAATTGTGAAATTAGGCAATGAGATTTCTTTGTTCCTACAGCCCTACAGAAGGTTCTAAAAACACACACACACACACACAAAGAAATTAGCGCACCAAGAAGGAAGCATAGGATTCAACTGAAATTTTATTGGTGTAATGACACAGGTAAGTGATGCACATGATGGCAAAAACAGAGCTGAAGGACAATTACAAAGGGATCCATGGTACGCAATCTGGTCACCATCATCAATAGTGCATTGCACCGCCTCGTGCGGAGTTACATGCTGCAATGCGGCGTTACGGTCCGGCATGGTGGCGAACAGATGCCTGATGTTGTCCTGTGGCAGAGACTGGCCCACACGTGTTGGATGCTGTGCTCCAAATCCCGGATATTGCGACACGGTGGGAGCTGGCATTTCAGCTGCTCCCAAACATGCTCGATAGGGGACAAGTCCGGGGAGTGGGCAGGCCATGGAAGTGTCTGTACACAATGCAGGCAGGCTTGGGCAACCCAAGCCATGTGAGGATGGGCATTATCCTGTTGGTATAGCACTCCTGGTATCCCGGCCAGGAATGGGAGAACGTGGGGCCATAAGATGTCGTCCACATACCGCTGCCCCGTCAATGCGCCACGTACCACAACGAGGGGTGATTGGCTATCGTAGGCTATGGCTCTCCAGACCATGATGCCTGCAATGCGGGAGGTGTGACGCTCGGACACGATGATCATCTGTCCCCAAGGCGAAGCGGCACTCATCGCTAAAGACCACACGTTGCTAGTCTGTGGTGTTCCATGTTGCTCTCGCCTGGCGCCACCGCAAACGGAGTAGGTGATGTTAATGGGAGCACACATAATGGGTGCTGGGATCGTAAATTCGCCTCTGCGAGGCATCGGGAAATGGTTCATGGGCACATAGGAGCTCCCTACATCTGCTTGTATAGTGGACCGGGTCACCGTGGGATCCCTTCGTGCTTGCCACACAATTTGTCGATTCTCTCTAGCGTTGGTCCTCCTGATCCGACCAGTGCCATTCTGCCAGAACGTGTCCACAGCTCCCAACACTGTTGGACGGTATGGTCAGAATGGCTCATGTGCACGCTTATACAGCGCACCGACCACCCTCTGGTTTTCAGGCCAATGATCATGCCCCTGTCAAAGTCCATAAGTTAAATCGACGTCTCTGGTGTCTACCCAGAATTACTGTCACTCTGTATTCTAGCTTGCATCAGCCGGTGCTTTTCGCTTTAATCGGCTATCGACTACACACCGGCTTTATAAGGCTGCCGGTTCGTGCTTGCAGTGCCACTGCAGGGTGTGTGGGCATGCACAATCGCACCAAACTTGGATCATTTGCATACCACCCCCACATTCTAGCTATTTGCTTAGTTTCTTCCAGGTGCACTAATTTCTTTGTCCATGTGTGTATATATTCAAGATACCAAGTAATTTTATATAAACTTGGTTTTTAATCCTATTTCCCAAGTGAGCAAACAACCAAGTTTATATAAAATTACTTGGTATCTTGAATACATAATATACCCAAGTTAAAAAACTTTCTATATATACACAGAATGTCCCATAAGTTCCTAGATATTTCAATAATTCATAAAAATTTGAATAATTGGTATATTAGAGTGCGGTTTGCACAAAAATGAATCGCAAGGAGGGGGATTTTTTTGGCAGGGAGAAAAAGTTTACATCAAATTTTCACCGATAGATGGTGCTATACAACATGCTTCAAATGTGCAAATGAGAGTTCTATAAAATGCAGATTGTACTGCTGACAGCTCATAATGAATGCATGCAAATTCCTAGTCATTGGGGATGAATAAAATTGTTTTTTTTTTGAACAGAAAAATTTGTTGCTGTGATGCTTACTTTGGTGGATAACATACTTTTAGTGAAGTTGTATTACATAAGTGGAGAATAGGTAGTGGAAGATTTACGAAAGTTTTGAACGCAAAAAAGAATGAAGAAAGATCAAGGTCCTATCACTCCTGCCAGAATATTTCTAATACGATATTTCAAGAAACGTGGAAATTTGTCAGATCGCTCTCGAACATGCAGATCAGTGTTATTCAAAGCAGGTACCGGTGCTGTGGTATTGCAAATGAATGCCCTAGCAGCACAATCAACAAGCAGTGTAAGCAGTGCACGGAAAGCTGCAAGAATCACAGGCATAGTGAAAATGCCACTATTCCACATTCTTCATGGTGCGTAATCATCACAGCAACAAATTTTTCTTTTCACAAAAACAATTTTGTTCCACCCAATGACTTAGAATTTGCACACATTCATTACGAGCTATCAGCAGTACACCCTGCGTTTTATAGAACTCTCATTTGCACATATTTGTAAATGATGCATGTTGCACAGCACCATCTATGGGTGAAAATTTGAAGTAACTTTTTCTCCCTACATAAAAAAAAAAAAAAATCCTCCTTGCAATTCACTTTCGTCCAACCTGCACTCTAATATACCAATTTTTCTGATTTCTATGAATTATTGAAATATCTAGGAACTTATATCAGGGACATCCTCTGTCTGTCTATCTCTGTGTGTGTGTGCACGTGCATAAGAATTTTTCACGTCATTAAACAGCAACATGTTCTTGTTGACATGATATTTCACACTAGTTGAAAATACAAAACTACATTATTACATGGGTATCTCCATGGGATACAATGACTAAGTGTGGAAGACTCACACTAACCCTTATTGATATAATAAATATCATCAGCATCAATTTCCTGATATGTACCCTCAATGTTCAGGCTACTAAGACAGCACTGCATGACTAATTTGTTGCTTATCTGTTGTTTTATCAATAATTTTCCTCCAAATTAGTTTATTGCTTGTCAACACTCCAATATTGTAGTATCTGACATTTCATGAATGCCAGTTCATGAAATGCCAGATATGACATTTCTTAAACTGACATGGCAAATGTTCTGAATATCTTTCCTGCCATGTTAGCATCAAAAACTTGTTTTGTTAACCTTTCCTTACCCATTTAAGTGGCCATACTACCTTGGATTAGCTCTGCTCACACATATGCAAATGTTAACAATGTCAAGTTCCTTTCTATTGATGAGATCTGTTCACCCTCCTAATTTTTCTAAGAACTCTCATATTAGTGGTCTTTGGTCAAGTGCTCTATTTCTATCCCAACTGTCAGATCCATAACTTAAAACTGGCTTGAACACTGTCTTGTATACTGCTAGTTTGTTGTTTTGGCGAATTTTTCTCTTATTCTATATACATTTATTCAGGTGCTACCTACCATACAAGCTTTGCTTATTCTGTTATCTATTTTCAGATTTAAATTGCCATCTTCACTAAAAACTGTGTGTAAACAGCTGAAATATTTTACTTGTTCTATAGGCTCTCCATTCAGAATGCAGTTGATGTGTTCAAAGTTTCTGCCTATTTTCATAATTTTGGCCTATTTATTGCTGGTTTACCTGCCAAATTTGTTACAGTTGTTATGCAATTTAGTTAGAGAACACTGGAGATATGACTGAATGTGTTTAGGGGTACAACATTATTTGCATAAATCAAAGAGCTAAGCTTGGTATCTCTGATTCTAATATCAAATATAATGCCACTTTCTTTCATAATGCAAGAATAGAGATGATGAATAAGAGTGGAAATAAAGTCCATCACATGTTGAAAACTTCTTTAGCATATACTCTATTAAATCCCTTTAGTAACTTATATGTTTCTAGCATATCTATACTTTTCAGCCTATTTGACTTTGTCAACACACTTTCCGTCTATTCTTGTAGGAAGCATTATATAAACCAGTTGCTATTTTGGTCCCTTATTGAATCCTCCATGATTTCCATATTTCCCAAGAAATCTCAGGCAAATCTATGTCTAATGAAATCTGTGGGTACTAATAATAACCTTCTTATTCCTGCTTATCAGTGCATTTTTCCAACATCACAGAGAAAACATGCAATGTGAAATATGAAGTTATCACTACTGAATTTTAAGTAAAGTAAAAATGAATGTTACACTAAATGAAAAATATGTGAGTTTAAAAAATAAATCCACAGAATGGAACTGTAGACCCAAACATACAAATATTATATGAGAAAATATAAGAGTTTGAAAGCAAGAGATAAATTCCAGAGACTAAACCTCATTACCAATGCCCCCCCCCCTCCCCCTACATACCTCTGAAACATTACTATGACTGTAAACTCAAATATCTATGGTGTCACTGCGATTGAAATTAAAAAAAAAAATCTCCCTTAAAAAATGGAAAAATAAAAAAATAAGATATAAATAAGTAAATAAAAAATAAACTTACAAAAATTTAAAATATTCAAAAGACCTTATAAAAAAAAAATTCTCTACCATATTCACTTAACCAACATCCACAGGATAACCTGAACTAAATTTTAAAATGAGAAATTAGATAATGAGAGAGATCTGTTCCATATATAGTATGTCAGCAGTGATGTTACAGCCATCCACAGACATCCAAACGTAACCTCCTGTTTCTGAACAAACCCCAAGTAACACTATATTTTTTCTCCAGCCAAAAGAGTGACATACGTACTTTTCAGCAGTCTTCCTTGCCAAAGGATGATTAATCTTGAATCTATTCTTTCTTACCTTCTCTGTTCTAAGATTTCTTATCATGTATCATTCACATGGTGTCTCTTCCACTACTAATTTGGAAAATCACTCTGCTCTCTTTAACATCTTATCTCTGAAGCTCGTTTTTTGCATCAAACTATCCAAATAGTGAAATCATCTTCCTTGGTGACATTAATGGCCATAACTCCAAATGGCTACATTTTTCAAAATATTTTTCTGATCAAGCTGGAAGACAAGTAGAAGTATTTGCTGTAATGAAGTACTGATTATGAAGACGGACGGACAATTGGTACACTAAAGATGCTAGCAAACAGGAGAACAAGGGGTGATACGATTGTAAACAATGACCTGAATGCAAATTGTTGATCTACTAACCAGAACATCAAACAATCTGCTCTACACACCCAACACTCTTGGTCTTTTCAAATTATGCGAAGTTCACATGTAAAGATAAGGATATCATTTCCAGGTATCTTGCTGAGATCACCTTTCGTTTTAGTAACACTGATCGTAACCACATAAATATCTCATCTAGTTGCAAAATGATCTTCCCTTATCTTGTGGCCTTTGGCATTTACAACAATGCATTGTAAGAAGACCTCTGGATCTCTTTCCTTGATATCATGATCAAACTATTGTTTCTGCTCTCCAAAGTATACTTACCTTGATTATGTCAGAAACCATCCATGTTGGAATGAGGATCTTTATTCTACACTCCATTCAAAATTCATACCAGATATCTGAGTCTAAGTTGGAAACCCATAAATCATGGCATTGATTTCATCAATCTCTACATGATGGAGGAGGAGGGGAAAAATTGAAAGAATATTTAAGCTAGGAAAATTCCACTCCCACCCCACATTAAAAATGCAGCAATAAAGGTTTTTTTTTTTTTCTACTTCACAGGGAAAACCTGTTTCCAGTGGCAGCTAATTTTCTCACTAAATGTAAGTTACCATATTTTTCGGACCATAAGATGCATAGAAAAATAGACTTAAAATTGGGATGTGTCTTATGGTCCGAAGGTAACATTAAAATACGAATCTTTACACTGTACCGAAGCTGTTAGTGAAGTTCAATTACTGGCTCAATATGCTAATAAAATTAGTAAGTATGCCACTGAAGGTAGGTACCTAAGTTATCTCGCTGCATGTGGGTGAATCACCGATTTAGAGCGTCAATAGTCATTAGTGTGTAAACATATGTGCTTTTGTATGGTTCATTTGAATTCTTTTTTATAAGTCGTTAAAATTTTTATCTTAAAATTAGAAAAAATTAGTGTAAAACAAAAAAGAATTGCATATAACTTGAGTTATAAATTAAATGTGATAAATTATGCAAAACAATATGGAAACAGAGCAGCAGAAAGACATTTTGGTCCACCACCAACAGAAAAAAATGGTTCAAAGGTGGAGAAAACAAGAGAAACAATTAAAGCTGCTATATAAATACAAGAAAACATTCCGTTCGCACCTAGAAAAATGGTAACAAATCATCGAAACATGGGAATTTCTACAAAAATGATAATTTTTGAAGCAAAACGATGGGCAACTGCTAATGGAATTTTAGATTTTACCGTCTTGTTGTTTAAATTTATGAAAAGACACGGGTTATGCATGCACACAAAAACCACTCCAGCCCAAAAAATGCCAGCTGACTATGAAGCTAAAATTATAGAATTCCACAGATTTCTCATATCAGCGAGAAGGAAATTTAACTTTGAGCTTAATCAAATTGTGAACATGGATGAAGTGCCTCTAACTTTTGATGTTCCTTCAAATTGGACAGTAGATTCAAAAGGCACCAAATCAATAGTGATCAAAACAACAGGTCACGAAAAAACTGACTACACTGTAATTTTAGCTTGTTGCGCGGACAGAACAAAACTACTCCCCCATGTTAATCTTCAAGAGAAAAATGTTACCGAGAGATGAAATTCCTCGTGGCATTATTATCTACGTTCAAGATAAAAACTGGATGGACAAAACAGGAATGAAATTATGGATACAAAAGATGTGGGCAAAACATCCAGGTGCGTTGTTTAAAAAGCCTGCGATGTTAGTATGGGATCAATTCAGAGCACATAAAACAATCAACCAAGAAGCTTCTAAAAGAAACGAATACAGAATTAGCTGTCATTCCTGGAGGCCTTACAAGTCAATTACAAACCTTTGATGGAGCTATTAATAAACCATTCAAAAATTTATGCGGGAAGAGTGGAACAAATGGATGGCAAAGCCAAATCACGATGTTACAGCAATAGTACATATGAAACGGTCAACAATTTAGAAGTATGTACCTGGGTGAAAAATTCATGGGAAGCTGTGAAAGAAGAAACGATTATAAAATCATTTAAGAAATGCAGGATAAGTAATGCAATGGATGGTACCGAAGATAGTGCAGTTTTTGAAGGGAGTGACAATAGTTCAGATGAAGGTAATACGAACGGTGACATTAACGAGACCAGTGATGGTACCAAGAGTGAAGATGAACTGAATATTTCTAATACAAATGATTGTAACAATAAATACAAATTAAGTAAGAATTTGTAAATATCTTTATATACTAAAATATTTTTTTCTAAAAATCGTCCCATAAATTTGGGATGCGTCTTATCGTGCAAAAAATAAGGTAATTTGTTGCTGATGATGCAAAGATAGGTAGATTAATCAGGAATGTTGCTGACATGCAGCACTTGCAAAAGATTTGAATAGGCTAGAATTGTGAGCATGGGAAAATGGATGTCAGTTCAACGTCTTAGGAAAATCGTCTATTTATTTATTTAATTATTAAACTTCATACTGAGAGTGCAGTTTTCACTTACAAATCTTACTAGGCCAAAGCCTTTACAAGAGATCACCCGATTCCAGCACAAGGCATCCTAATGGTCATACATTGATGGCAGTGCCAAGCCACCAGTGTGCCCTGCAGAGCACGCAGAGACAGAATTTTATTAAAGTCTCCAATTTTACAGTAGTAATAAAGAGAGGTCTTTATAACTAGCAGAGCACCAAACCCCCACAAAAAGTAATAGTAGCACTGGTAAAGTGAGGAGTTGCTCCAAACTCCTCTTGTATTAGTCTTACAAGGTCTTGGTTCTGTTTGTAGTATTGCACCTTGTTAAGATGGCTAGATTAAGATGCCCAGATTTAGTACCCACTAAATCTGGGCATCAATAACCCATACTTCTTTTTCTTTCTTTATTATCAAATCCAGTTTCCTTATGCCTACCTCTGTATGGAAGTAAAGGTTCTACCATGGTCTCCCAACCTTCATTTCTTAAATGGTTGTTTGATATGGAGACTACAGCATCATGCCTCCGTACACAGATTCCATGTGTTCTAAAGCAACACTGAAAAATGTGAGATAGTTTCACTGTAGCGGCAGCCAGCCCTACAGTTAATGTCTATCCCAGCGAGCTGTACAGGCCCTCATGGGCAGGGCATTAATTCTAGTCCTAATAAGGTCTACATACTCATATCCTGATAATAATCTGGTACCATCCCTAACCCACTGATGCTGAGGGGGGGGGGGGGCACCTTGTAAGATTGGGAGAAAGTAGTCAAGGGTAAAATACAGGAATGGATTGATGAAAATGAGATACTGTATGAGGACAGCATGCTTTTGTGAAGGGTAGATCATGCCTCAGTAACTTGCTCAGGTTTTATAATACAGTGACGGCTGAACTGGATAAGGGTAATGGGTTTACAGTGATACTGCTGGACCTAGCTAAGGCCTGTGACAGGATACCACATGGAAGTCTTATCCGTAAACTGCAACATATGGGAATGGATATAGGGTTGGTGAGATGGATAGGAGGGTGGTTGATGGAGAGATATCAGAGAGTAGTTTACTCAGGAGTAGAGTCCAAATGACGGCCTGTGACTAGTGGTGTGCCACAGGGTTCTGTTCTTGGACCACTACTGTTTAATTTGTTCATTAACGATATAGGGAAGGATCTGAGAGGAATGGTTCATTTGTTCGCTGATGATGCTAAGTTTGGTAGGGCAATACTGAATGCAGAAGATGTCAAAATTTTGAAGGATGATTTGGAGAGATTGGAAGTATGGGCTAAGGAGAATGGATGTCAATTTAATGTGGCAAAATGTAAGGTTATGCATTTTGGGGTGAAAAGATTAGCAGCATTATATCACATTGGTGGAACTGTACTCCAGGAGATTGATGAGGCCAGGGACTTGGGAGTGTTGGTGGATAGGGAGTTGAAGTTTAGGGGCACATTGCAAAAATGGCTAAATTAGCTCATCAAATCACTTGGATGCTGAAGAATACTTTGACGAGCAGAGATAAGCAAGTTATTGTTCCTCTGTATTGAGCCTTGATAAGACCCCATCTCGACTACTGTGCCCAGATTTGGTCAACTAGCTTTCTTCTTGATGGGGGAGGAGGTTGAGAGGAACCAGAGGCGAGTGACCAAGATGATAGCAGGTCTATGGAATGAACCTTATGAAAACAGGTTGAAGATTTGTGGGTTGCAGAAATTGGTTGATAGGCAGAAAAGGGGAGATATGATTGAGACATTCAAATTGCTGAAGGGTTTCTATAGGATTAATTCAGAGGATATTTTTGAGAACAGGACTGGTGGTGGGAGGACTAGGGGACATCCATGGAAGCTGAGCAAGAGTGTGGTTAGTAAGGGTGTTAGAGCTGGGTTTTTTACTTTTAGAGTGGTGACTGAGTGGAATAAGCTGCCAGTGTCTGTTGTGCTATGACAGTGAATGAGTTCAAGGCAAGGTATGATAGATACTATGTTAATGTCGAATAGTTGTTATGGACATGATGTTTAGGGCCTCCCTCGATGAGTCTAAGGACTCCTTGGAGTCTCCCGTAATAATAATAATAAGATTCACAAAGAGAAGTGGCATCGACAGAACCGTGAAGTAGCGATGTCCATCTCTTATGCTCTGCTGATACTGTCACTATCTGGGAGCCCTGGTACTGGGTCCAACCCCTAGTGCATTTGTAATCATCTTGAATAATAGAACTATGGAAATCCTCCCCATCGGAGGAAGTTTCAAGCTTTGCTAACACGAGAAATACATTTGTGGAATCAACCAGTGAAGAGATGGAATACCGAGTCCTCCATCCTTCACTCTAGCTAGCATGAAAATATGCCATTAGGCTGTCAGGAGGTAGGCGGAGCCAAATCTCACTGCCTTATCCATTCGGAATAGCATCGAAACATATGTTCTTCTGAGCACCATTGTGGTAATACCTTAGAAGTAAATAGTTAGAATAAGAGTCAGTCTCTGCTGTGGCTTAAGAGGAGCTTTCCTCAAAACAGTAAGCCCAGCAACCAAGGCTGAAGGGACAGGAGACCTTCCTTTTGGAGTGAAAAGATACCCAAGTATCTCCATTCTTCCAGGATGGTCAAAGAATAATGACTTATCATGCAGAGAAAACTCAATGTTCGCAGCCTTATGCTTCTTGTCATGGCTTGAAGGGACAATGGTTAAAGAGCAGGACTTCTCTACATTATTATTAAGGCCTCTGACATGAAAGAAGTCAACTGCCTGGTCAAGGAATTCCTGGTTTTCCCTTTCAGTCATTTCTGACCAGGTGACTTTGTAGACATTGCTCACAGAGTATTCCTGGTGAGATTTTTACAGGGCACTTCACCAGTGCTTTCCCCCCCCCCCCCCCCAATTTTATCCGGGCTTGGGACCGGCACATGGCTAAAACGTATTCATGACTGTAATCAATATGTGTTCACGGGGCTGGTTTGCCTGTTCTGTGGAATGAAAAACCAGAGTTTTCAGGTGAAAAAACCCCCTACCTATATATGAGACTGGCTAACTCACCTTTAGTCAAAAGAGACCAGATAAAGGTTCCTCACGTCACTGACGGGAATCAAAACTAGGTCTTTCTGACCAAAGGGCTTCATCTATACTGACTGAGCTATGGAGGCTCAAGGAATTCCTGCAGGCCTGCTTTAGTAGAGGCCACGAGAATGAGGTTTGTTGGCAAAGTCCACACTTTTTTAAGTGTGGACTTTGCCAACAAACTTTTTTAAGTTGTGGACTTTTTTAAGTTGTGGACAAAGGGAGTAACCTGTATGGTTAGGAAGAGAGCAAAGAAACTCATCAATGATGCAATTAAAGAAAAGAGGGGGGGGGGGGGGGTAGAAAGAAAGGGATCTGGACATCCGACAATAAATATGCTCTAAGAATAGCAGGAAGGGAGACACTATCGAAGGCCATTCTATTATATTCTATTATACTCAGCTGGATGTAAGCCCAAGCCTATGGCTATAGGTAACTGATATCTTTCCTATATCATCCACTTCTAGACATGTCATAAATAAGTTTAGAACAACTGGTGCTGTTGCATTGAACATTTCCAAGGCCTTTTCTTTATTCAAGGATAAGTTCTGGCATGTCAGGAAATTAACAGCTTATGATCTTCTTTCCACTCTTTGTAACTGGATCACCAGTTTTCTCTAGGGGGAGAAAACTTTTACTGTGTGTAATGGTGGATTGCTCTTCAGATTTCTCTACTAATACAGGTGTTTCTCAGGATTCTGTTATATTACACATCACCTTCCTCATATACATAAATGATGTCTCACTAACCTCAACTCCCATCCACAGTTTTGTCTATGACAGTAATGTCTATTTCTTTTATTCATATGATAACCCTCACAGTGTTCAAAAATTCCAAGATTTCAGATCCTCGACAATAGTACCCTAAATACTGTTGTCCATACCATCTTTCTAAAAACACAATTCTTTATTTAAAAACATGGTTGATGGTATTTAGTCATCTTCAATACTTCTAAAACATAATTTTATTTTTACCCTGTAAAAAAGTGCCTTACTGCATTCTCCTTATAGAAAGGCTTATACGTTTGTACATGATTATTAAATTACTTAGGGAATTCACAACATAAACTGGAAAATAAAATAAACTTTAATATATACTTCCTATATTTCCACAAAAGACCCCCCCCCCAGACCTACCTGGTGTTTACCAGGTCCCTTGGAGCTGTAAGCTGTCCTATTTTGGCCAAACAGGCAGGACAGTGAATATCAGCATTTCAGAACACAAGGACTACATCCGGTTTCACCAGTACAGCCATCAGGGCTTGCAGATCATGCTCTAGCTACTCACCACAGAATACGTTGGAAGAAAGCTACAGTAGTACACCATACATAGCAAGTTTAAATTTGAAAGACTATTCATAGAATCAGCCTCATCCCTAAAAAAACGTGCCAAACCTCAACAAATCATGAGAACATCAGCCCAATGGCCAAGAATACCTAATATAGCCCACTAGGGGGCACCATCAGGACTTTAGAAAAAACAGTAGTCCCCCTCTCCGACTTCAACTGCTGTATTAGTGCCTGCATGCACGTGTCTTAGTCTTACGTTCAAATGAAGATGGCAACGTGACATTGCCGAAATATCTTCTTTCACTACACGTTATTTCCGCTTCCTATGCAGGGTCCGCGTGTCACTTAGATGCAACTACTTGTTAGTACCACACCCAACTGACCTGTCGCCTAGTCTGCGCTGGGGGGGGGGGGGGGGGGGGGGGAGATATTTTTAGCTGTAGAAGCATATGTTCATGAGGCTGGTTTGCCTGCTTGCAGGATGAAAAACACCAGATAAACTGGCAGAAAAAACCCTGCTGCCCCTCCCCCCCCCCACCCCACCCAAGACCGACTAACTTGGCTATGCCTGAGGAAGATCCTCAAATTCCTCACGTCTTCAAAGGGAATCGAACCTGGGACACTCCTTCCCCAGGCATATGGTTGCGAAGAGCAAAGCCACTAAGCTAACCACGAGGACACATTGCCAAAATATCTGAAGTATATATTAAAGTTTATTTTAATTTACATTCCAGTTTACGTTGTGAATTCCTTAAGTAATTTAATAATCATGCATCCTCCTTAAGTCTGTAACTCTCTTCTTGGAATGACATTCACCTGTAAACTTTCTTGGCACAAATACTTCACTTCAAAAGCATCCTCAGCCTCCAAAAACTTAGCAATTTTTTTTTTTTTTTTTTTTTTTTTGTTCAAGGCATTACTTTTCATCTCCTCAGCTACTAAAGCTGTACAATTCCCACACCATCCAACATTAAAATACTGCCTTCACATTAGGGATGGCGCATCAAATTCTTCCTTCACACTTTCATTGCCAAGCTGAAAATTGAAATTTCGTGTGGTGGCCAAATTTTTTTATTTTTTTATTTAGTTAGCGACATCAACACGATAACACGTGATCAGCCGTTTGGTGAGAACTCGTATCGCATGATTGGCAATGAACGTGTTAAAATACTTAATGACATCCAAAAGAGGGCAAATTGGCACTAAATGATGACCTTCTCTCAGAAATTTTCCACTGTCTCACAGATAGTTTCTGCACTGTGTCTTTTCTACGGTACCTAGAATAACACAAGCAAGATACATTTCTACAGCACCTAGAATCACACAAGCAACAGCTGTTCAACATTTCCAAGGCCTTTCTACACTCTATTATATAGTGAAACCTGTGGATATTCATAACTTAAAAAATTTAAGTACTGTGGTCACATGTGTATGTTTAAGTTATCTGTTCAACACAGATGTAAATCTAGCTAAAATCCTTAAAAAATACAAACTTACAACCATTTACAGACCATATAAAATATTGGCATTCCTTATTCGCCCTAGAAGACCAGCCACGGTCCATAGATCTGCCAGGTGTTTATTAGGTTCTTTGAAGTTGTAAACTAGCCTACCGTGGCCAAATAGGTAGTACAGCCAACATAAGAATTACAAACATAATCACTAAAATCCGTTTTCAACAATATTACCACTCAGTACTTGCAAACCATGCTTTGGACACCGACCACAGGATACATTGGAGGAAGGCAATCCCCTCTACTCCAGCAAATACGATAGACTGTTCCTTCAATCTGCTTCCATCTTAAGAAACTACCTAACCCTCAACAAATTTGGCAACATGAAACTGCCTCAAATCAGAAAAGCTCTCATCCTCTGCACTTCAGCCCAACAGCCAAGGACATCCATTTTAGACCACAACAGGGCACTATTTAAGACTTTAGTTCACTTTCGCTTGTCATACTTCAACCTCATTACTATGTGTAGTGGCTGTGTGCACATATCATATTATACTGTCTTCCCTGATGATGGCAATTTGAATTTGCTGAAACATTAAATTTATTCTAGTTAATATTCATCGGTGTTGTAATTTCCATAAAAAAAAAACACTTATGAAATACCACAAGTAGGCATACTACTAATGATTATCTGAAATGGAAACTCACGTGAAAAATATTGATATTAAATTGTAAAATTTTCACTTACATTCCACAGGTCATCTTCAGTACAGAAATGGAACATAATAGAAAATTCTAAAAAAGCACCACCACCACAGTAACTAAAGTAGCTAGTAACAAGAATTGTCAACCTTTTTCCTAACTTTCCAGCTTTTCCTAACTTTTAATTAAATATATATATATATATATATAATTAAAAGTTCAGTCAGAAATATTAGCAGATTGAAAAAGTACTATCTCCTATGAAGGAAATAAATGTCAACTATTGGATCTACTTACTTTGGGCAATGGAGCAATGTGTTGCAAGTTTCTTTCTTTATGAAGACTCACCCCTACACATCAAGCCACAGTATGTAACACTGATTTCAGTGCAAAGGTAGAAAATAAAAAAATAAAAATTTAGTGCTTTTAAAGGTGGAATCATATTTTGCCATCTTTGTGATATATCTTCTTACTGAAGTCTTCCTATGACTTTTGTTTAGTTACTTTTTCAATGCTTTGCTTTCTTGCATTTTTCTCTGTATTCTTGCTAAGAATTTTCAGCATGCTTTCTTTTCTATGACCACTTCTTTAACTCTCTGAGTCTACTATGGAGTTTTCTGATGTTTCTATGCATGCACTTCACCACATACTTCTCTGGCTGAATCAATTAATGTTGCCTTATTTGTATATTTGAATAATATTTGTATATTTTAATTTACAATACACCCCAGAAAGCTGCTCGACTTTCTTTCTTTTCACTCTCTCTTTATTCTTTCAGAATTCTTCTTTTCATATGATATTCATTTTTATTCTAATCATCAACTAAATGATGATTCCTATTTCAAATCCTCAGCATACTCTTCTGTCCCAAACCACATGAAGATATTACTATGAACAATAATATAGTTAATGAGACTTTTCTGATTTCTTATGTCTTGTCTCCATATGGATTTGTGCACATCTTTATAGTGGAACAATGACTATTCAGGAATCCAGCAAGAACTTATTAGGTATGCTATTTTCTCTAAATTTCCACCAAACATTTATATATGTTTGCAAATCATTTCCTACTCTACAGTTTAAATCTTCAACAAGGTCCAACTTTCTTTTTCTTGTTTTAGCATTCTCTCTAATATCCTGAAAAATTCCTCCACCTCTTCCTTAGAACTTTCTATGGATAACAGAATAAAATAAATGTTGTCCAATTTCCCATTTTGATGTTTGTCCACATCACTTTGATACTGCCTGTCATTCAAGAAGAATTTCTTCATGTTTAGTGTTGAATGCTATAGCTATTCTTTTCTCACTTTCCTTGATCATTACTGCCTGAATATAATATCTTGTTGTTATTCAGAAGAATCCCACCTGTTTTTAACTTCTTTGTTTTGGTAATACCATTTATGCTGACTGTCAGTTCTCTTTCTTTTCGATTGATACCTCTTACTTGATGGTGCCCATCTCGAATTCTGATGATGTTGAGTTGGACTTTCTTCCTGTAGCTGGCTTTTCACTGTTCAGCATGGTTACTGGTTACTTTAATCAACTACTACCCAGCTAGCTTAAAATTTCACCATGCTATAGCATTATTTTATTTTGGTTTAAGCCAATAAAAATACAGTTTGGCTAAATCCTAAACAGCCAGCCCATCCTCATTTGCGCAGTATGTAGATACTTACTAAGGAGGTGTATCGTGACAAGCTGAGAAATGAACATCAGGTTAGAAGCCCAGGTTCTGCACATTCCTTAAAAGGCTATAAACAGGTCTCCTCCTGGTTATCTAGCATTGACCTTAAGTGACCACATTTGGATATTAAGATTTTGAATTCAATTCAAAAGTGAATTCAATTCAGAAATGAATTCAAACCAGTTTTAACTTATGGATTTGAGAGCTGGGTCAGAGGTAAAACACTTGACCAAAGACTAGAGACCGCAGGTATGAGAGTCCTGAGAAAGATTATAGGCATGAACAGATGGCATCAATGGCAATATCATATTAAAAACGACGATATTAGGAAAGAACTTGACATTGTCAGCATCCAGGAATGAATTAGCAGAGCTAATCTCAGGTGGTATGGTCACTTAAACAGAATGGGCGAAGAAAGATTAGCAAAACAAGTGTTCTCTGCCAGGTTGTCAGGAAAATGACCCAGAGGAAGACCAAGATATATGTGGATTGATATGGTGCAAAGTGCCTTAGACAATAGAAGTATAAGATCTGATAATGTTGGAGTCTTGACAAGTAACAGACTGATTTGGAGGAAAATTATAGATAGGAAGTTAGTAATGATGTAATTTTTTTCGTGTAGTACTATCATATCCTGTACACCCCTTGAGGGTACATGACAGGAATTTGATGATGATGATGAGATTTTGAATTTATTAATTGTGTGTCCTCTGAGAAATGAAATAAGTATCTTACTTGCTCATGCAATCTGCTTAATAATCATCCATAGGAGTTCAAATTCTGTTTAGGAAGTAAAAAATGAGGTAACAATTTACTTTAGCTGGCTGCTGCAAATCTTTTTTTTTTTTGGAACACAGCTCCAATAAGATTTATTTCATATGTACAAATCACAAAAAAATTCAGATGGAAAGTATGAAATTATTTTCTATTTTTCTACAAATCGAATTTTTATATATTTTTACTGTATCAAAGAGACAATTGCAAGGTATGAATAACACATCTGTCCATCTGTCTATGTAAGTACAAAAAGCAATATGGCAGCAGTATGTACAATATCTTTATTATAAAATGTCACATACATCATAATATACATATAATGTCTGCATTATATTTGACTGTTGTCATATAATCACAACTGTCAAATATAAGTGCATAATAACAGTTCTATTATTTTCAATGTTATGTTATCTGATGCACCTGATACACTACTATTACTGCTGTCTGTTTACCATATAGTTATATGCTTTGGACATAAAAAAAGAGTACTCGTTTATTATCATTTAGCAACTAGCCATTAAAATCAACTTTGTGAGCTGGATTGGTTTAGTGTGGATTGATCACGAGGCTTGTTTGGGTTGTCCAAACCAGCTGAATGCATCCCACACCATTACTTCTCCACCAAACTTGACTGTGGGTACAACATACTATGGTAACAAGCATTCACCAGGCTACCTACATATCCTGTCATGAGACTGGAAACAGGTGAACCTTGATTCACTGCTCCAGAGTACCATTTTCCACTGGTCAATTGTCCACTTTACATGCTCTTTGCAATAGGCCAGAGGAGCTGCCTTTTTCGATGTTGTGATGTTAGCTTGTGTGCAGCTACTGTTCCATGGAAACCTGGTAAATGGAGTTCTTTTCGTACAGTATTAGTGCTCACCGTGGTGTTACTGGAACTCTAGACCTCATCACAGATAGTTTGTGCTGACTGTAGCTGGTTTTTGCATGCAACCCATTTTAACACCTTCCTGTCCTTGTCAGTCATTTTCGGCAGCCATTCTGGGTGTTTTCCTGTACTGGTGATGCCAGCACATCTCCACTTGTTGATCACATTGCCAACCATTGATTTTGGATGCTCAAGTTGAATGGCAATGGAACACATGGACATGTCACCAATGTGACAGCCCATGATGACACCTCTCTCAAAGTCACTGAGTTTATGTCGTGTTGCCATACCTCCAGTATTCAACTGCTGCAATGGAATACTGCTTCCTACTATCTGTACACCAGTTTTTATGTTAACAAATCTGGAATGTTCCATAACTTCAAACAACAGAAGTGTCCATACAATTAGTGGTAGATAATGTATATGTAATAAGAAAATAACTGAAAACGCTGCATTTATTGATTTTGAAAAGGCATTTGATTCAATCTCAACATCAGCTATTTCAGAAACCCTTAAAAATCAAGGAATTGGGAGAAAAAAAAAGAAAAAAACAAACTTGCATCGATATACTTAACCACATATCTCTCTCTCTCATCTCATCCAATTGGTAACGGGTTGAGTCCACTAAGAAGAAAGGTTCTCCACTTATAGCGATCTTTAGCCATCTCGATCATGACTCTATAGCTGGGTAAACGTGAATGTGCTTTCAGCAACTTTATCCAAGTACTTCTTGGTCTGCCTCTAGGTCTTTTTCTTCTGATATATTCATTCAGAGCTAAATATGGGAGTCTATGAGAAGCCATTCTCTGAATATGACCAAACCATCTCAGTTGATGCTTATTGATTGCGTCTATTATATTATCTGGGAAGTCTAAATCTGTTCTGACTTGATCATTAGTTTGTGTTGCATCCAGTGGGTGTTATTAATTTTTCTGAGGCATTTCATTTCAAACCACACACACACACACACATATATGTATTCATTTTTAATATAAACTGACTAAAAATTCGAGAATTATAACAAATTATAACGTCTGATGAAGTCAATCCTGATGAAACATGTTGCGTTTTCAAATAAATCTCAATTTGTTATAATTCTCAGATTTTTAGTCAGTTTATATTAAAAATGAACATATCCAACCTCCGAGTTAATAGTAGTAGTCATATATATATATATATATATATATATATATATATATATTAAATTCAACTGCAACTATAAACATCAGGAATAAATATGAAATTTCCTATAAAAAAGGGAGATGGCATTTCACCTAAATTATTTACAGTAGCCTTATAAGAAATTTTAAAAATCTGGATTAGAAAAACTGGACTTATGGTAAATGGGAAAGAACTAAATCACCTAAGATTTGCTGCTGACACTGCTATTTTAGAAAAGTCTGCAGAACTTCAACAAGAGATCAATAAACTGAATTTAGAAAATAAAAAGAAAGGATTAAATATAAACAAAGACAAAAAAAAGTATAATAAATAGATCACCAAAAAAATTCAGTAGAAATGGAATACCAAGAAATTGATATAGTAACCTCCAATGTTTACCTAAAACAAAAGATCACAGTATAGAGAGGCTGTGAAGAAAAATTATATGTAGAAATTGTATACAGCCATTGGAAAACACTGAAGCACTCAAAGGAAACATCACAATCTGCTTTAAAAGAATATTTGACAGTTGTATATTTCCAATCATAACATATGGAAGTGAAACATGGACTTAGATTAAAAAATTGACCAACAAGTTGAGGAGTACCTAGAGATAAATGGAAAGTTTATTATTTGGTATTACCATTCTAGATAAAAAAGCACAATACTTGGATCAGAGCTCAGATTACAACAGTCATTAAAAGATCCAAATGGCAATGGGCAGATCATATTGCAAGAAGTAACACTCAAAAATGGAAAAAGTTGATATCAAAATATTATCCCAGATATGGAAAGAGACCTACAAGAAGACCAAAGAGATGGTGGAAAGATGAGATTAAAGACATAGTTTTGATGTATCAGCAGGATCCTTGAATTGCTAAAATGTATTTGTGAAAAAATCAGTTGCCATTATATGGATGCAGAGCATGATGAACGGGATTTGCCTCAGTCCTTAAAGCAGTAGACAAAATGAGAAATGCACGTTTTCCATAACAAATGCCATAAAGGAAACACAGTATAGAGCTTGATAGCATTTCCAAAGTGGAGCAGATAATATATATCATTCTATGTGTACAAAAAAAAAAAAAAAAGTTACCTCCAAAAAAGGAGGAAAAAATAAGGTAGATTTAATAATAATTTATGAATACCAGAATTATTCATACCTGAATTTCCCAGTCATAAATGTATATTCAATAAAAGCTTCATATACTCCCAAAAGAAGTGTGGTCTTGAACTGATTCTTTACACCTACACTGTGAGAACTACTATAATCTACAGATTTGTCCTATGGGATAGATACCTTAATACAATAAATAGTTAATTAAAACAGGATAATAATAATTATCACTTTGCTAAAAGTTTAATTTGGTATATTTAGCACATGAAAGCTGTTTGTTGAACAATTTATTAAGTTTTCATCTCTACCAGCAAAGAAGTGTACTATGATGCACATGAAGTGCATTATAGTGCACTTCAACAGAGCACTGAAATAGAAACTGAATTGACACTAAATTGACTGAGTATCAGTAATATGGAATATTTAAAATAAACTAACAATGCTACAATATTGTTAGTCCATTTTGAAGTCTGGAAGTTCATATCAGGCCTGTACAGGAGTGAGGAAACTTGTGCCATTCATACTTTATCATCAGATCAGATCTTTCAAGTGAAACGTGGTGTTGCATCTGACCTGTCAGATTTTTGCTCCGTTTTGAAGTTTTATTGTGAAATTATGTTACCATGAGGGAACAAGAACATCAGAAACCGAATATTATTGCACAGTATATGTATTGTATACTTAATTTGTATGTTATCATTGAGAATTTAAAGATGTATAGAAATATGATCTGATGTAAATTCAGGTGTAAAGCCTGCTGTGTGCATACCATCTTCATTGTTATTCGTGAATCATCTCTATGGATCACATTAAACCTGACTGTATAGATCATGCAAAATATTCTTAAATAAATCCACCATAAGTCTTAGATACTCTTTATCTAAACTGATAATTGCTTTAATTTTTTTATGAAAATCAACCAATTAAAAAAAACACTATGAAAATAGACAGACGCAAAGAAAATAAGAAACATTAATACATCATCAATAAATGACATATTGATCAAGATAAAACATTTCACAGAGAGAGAGAGAAAGATGCCAAAAGAATGTGTTTTTTAATAGAGTAAATGATATATGAATTAGAGAGGAAAAAAGAGTATGAGAAAATGTTTCAAAAGACAGAGATATATGGAGTGAAGCAAATAGGATAAGAAGTTGGTTTGGTGAGTCTGAAACTGAACTGTATACAGGGTGTTCGGGATAAATTTGACATATTTATAATTAATTATATTTTTCCGTAAGTTACATGTATTAACACACACTTCTCTTCATTTAAAAGTTTGGACCCTTCTTCATTCATATACAAGATGTCAGAAAGGATGGATAGCTGGAACCCACCTGAATCATGGAAGAGAATAACTTGTATCATGATGATTCGTGCCCGCCATCAAAATAAGGATATTACGACTGCTGCCCAATGCTCCCTGAATACAGTAAAAACAATCAGGCATGAACTAGAGACTTGCAATGGTGACTACGAGGATGTAGCAAGAAGAAAGATCCCTAGCAGACGATCTGATTGCGTTCGTACAGCAGAATTCCTCGCAAATCTGCAGGAACAGGTGTTGAAGAACCCTGGCATTGGAATTCGGGCTTTGTTCGTGGAGTTGCTAACTGTAGTCAAGCCCTGGATAACAAGGGTAGCCAATGGTAGGCCGTATGTATGGCAGCAGGATTCGGCCCCTTGCCACACCTCTGGGAAAAGTCAAAAATGGTTGTCTGAAAATTTCTACGACTTCACCAGTCCAAATGTTTGGCCTCCAAACTCCCCAGACCTTAACCCCATGGATTATTTTGTATGGGGCGCAGTTGAAAAAGACACCAATCGCACTTCCAGTAATACAAAAGCCCAGTTAATGGATAAAATCAAAACAGTTTTTGCGGCCCTTCCCAGGGAGACTGTAGCATCAGCTTGTTCGAGGTTCCGAAGCAGAATTGAAGCTGTGATCGATGCTAATGGTGGTTATTTTGAGTAAATCTTGTTGATAGTATTGTAATTAACTCTGCCTGTAATGTTTTTTTGTCAATTCATTAAATTTAATAGATACAAAGAAGATTTTCTTTTTCCTTACGAAACTGTCAAATTTATCCCGAACACCCTGTACATATGCTAACCAGCAGTTGCTCTTCTTCAGACATGATTAAAGAAAAGCAAGGAAAAACAAGGAATCCAGCTAGTTCACTGGAGCAATATTCATGGAAATATCTATAGAAAATATGTAATACAGAAACAGAGTATCTATGGCAAATCAACTGGAGCAGCTCAGTGAGAGAGGGAGTCATATAATAAGCAAATTATGAATAATTATGGAGAAAAATGACCAAGTTAGAGAACTCGCTTTCATTAGCTTAAAATTTGATGTTTCAACCTTTATATCAAGATCTTCCTCATGAAAAATAAAATAAAAAAATAATAAATATGTGTGTGTGTACACACACACACACACACACACACACACACACACAGGATCACAAGCTACATCAATATACACTAGTGGGCTATGTATAATTGCTTTCATCAACTACTGACCCTAGCCTGACCTCAGGCAGAGGGAAATTAAAAAAGTCAAATAAAGAACAACAGTAATATTACCTCTGTCAGCTTTGATAATAACAATGCCTTTATTGATTTAAAGGGATTTAATGGAATTTAACATTACCGTTGTTCTTTATCCGAACAGCTAACCTTGAAAAAATGAAACAAGTGGATTGCTGGCTTCCTCTCTAGTTGTTCATTGCTTGTCATGATGACTGGTTCCTCCTTGTGTGATATTTCCAACAATTCCATACTACCCTGAGGCTGTATGCTTTCACCTACACTCTTCTTCTTATACATCAGTGATCTTATCTCTGATATCTAATTCTATTCATAACTTTACTGATGATAGCACATGCTATTTCTTTTTATTAGTTACGAAACCTTGCAGGGCTCAGTTGATCCAAGATTCAGTATCTTTAATGGCCCAGTACATTGAATACCAGCCTTCTAGCCATTCTCAAATGAAATGAAAATAATTTAGTGAATTTTAATGCTGCCAAAACACAGTCCTATCTTATTTCCCAGAATAAAGACAGTGATTCACTTTCTGATGATAATCAACAAACCAAGATTGTTTCTTTCTTCTTGGATTGAATTTCATATTTAGCCTGTCCTGGCATAGACTCATCATGTCCATAGACTCTTCAGCCTCTGAAGTCTTGGTATATTCTTTTTTTTTTTTTTTTCTTTTCTTTTATACAGTACTTCTTGTTTGTTTGCTAATCTCCTAACAGTTTATAAATTCCAGATGCAAAAAAAATAATATTCTAATATTTTATGAATTTGGGATTTATAAAGTGTTAGGAATTGAGCAGATAAGAAGTACTGTTTAGTTCATGTGGAGTGGCACACCAAAAACATGACAGTTCTTAATTGATCAGGTGTTTTATTTATAACTAAACTTCTAGATCTTTAAGATAAAATTATTTATCTTAAAGATCACCATACAAGATTAATATTAATAATAAATAAATGTCTGCTTAATATTTCCTTCTTTCTTTCAGGGTTACATGGTGATCATCAATCGTTATGAATAATTACAGAGTGAATAATTATATAATGACAAACTACCATGTTAGAGAACTTATTTTAATTAGATTAAAAAATGTCATCCTCAGGAATATATATATATATATATATATATAGACACACACACACACACAAACACACTGAATCATAAGCTATGTTGATATACACTACAGTGGGCTATGTTTAATTGCTTTGGTCAGCTGCTGACCCCAGCCTGACCTCTAGTGAAAAAAAAAAAAAAATTATAAATAAATCAGTCAAACTACATCAGAGGTTACTGGTTAAGTTTGGTTTCCTATAGTCATGTTATTTTAAGTTCTGTTTGTTCTCTGAGAGCCACTGGATCATTATTGAATTAAATGTCTATTCTTTCTGGTATCAAATATAACTTGTCTTATAGAGAGAGTTAGTTGGAGTTCTTTTTCTTGATGCTGTGTCTGCTGTAGATGAGCCAAAATCATTGGGACTTTTAAGCCATCTTTTTCTTGAGATTGGGTTGATGGATAAGTATTTAAACAGGCTTCCTTGAATTTACGTTCATACCAGGATTTTGTCTGATGGACTGAGCACTTTCTAATTGGACTTGTGGCATGTTTTAAGTGTAAGGAAGGCCTGCTTTTTCATAATGAAGAATTTGCTGCATTGTTTGTTTTCTCTTCATTTTGGGATTTTATGTCCTGTTTCACTTATGTAGGGTGGGTAAAGTGCAATTTATCTAGTATGCACCTGGGTGGGCAAGGGAAGAAAAAGAATCCTTAGAAGAGCTAAGTATACCTTTATATTTTCATTGGTGGCCTAAATGTTTTAGTTTTGGTGTTTTGTCTCTTTTCTTTCAGATGTTCCCCTTATATATGGGGAACATCTGAAAGAAATGAGACAAAATGGCCTTATTGTAATCTTTTTAATTCTTATTTTTACTTTTGTGAATAATTCTATAGATTTTTTTATTGTATCCATTTTTTATACACATTTTACTTATTATTTCAAATTTGTTTTTCAGAGCTTGCTTGTCAGAGCAAATTGTTAAAGCTCTGCTTTTTGTGGGTGCTAATGACATCTACTTTTTTGTATAGGATGCTGGTATAGGTCTTTTTTATATATATTCTTTTTTCTCAGGGTTACGAAAAGACATGTTGGAGCAATTACTTATAACTAAGAAAAATAACCCTTGATGTTTCAAATTCTATATCAAGATCATTGTCAGGAATACAAATACATACATTATCCAGCCAGGTTTGCCAAGTGGTTATCAGCTCTATGTGCATATTAGCTCTCCAACTAACAAGCCAGTTGGTTGGAGAAATCCTACCACTGGAAAGGATGTTTGTGATTGCCTTTACGTGGGAGATGAATTTCAACATTTGGTATGAACCCACTTATTGGAGGCCTGAAATAGCTTGAAAAAAGTTCCATGTTTGTTTCTAGAGCAGGGTTTCTGGACTAGGTAAAAAATGAATAAAAATACAAAAATTGTATAAAATTCTTCAAAATAGAAAAAAAATCCTTTGCCCACCAGTGGTATGAATGTACTCTAGCTTAACAGGTAAACTTTTTGTGGGTGAGGAGCTACAAAAAAGGAACTAAAACATAAGCTACATCACAGTATACAGAAGTAAGCTATAGTATTACTGCTTTTTTTACTGTTTACACTAGCCTGACCTTCTGTGAGAGAAAGAAAAAGGGGGAAGAGTTAAATAAATAAAAAGAGTTAGATTTAAAAAAAAAAATTATAATAAAATAAAATAACAACAAAAAACGAAACTACATCACTTGCTACTTGTTGGTTGCTCTACACTCCTGTTATCTTTAGATTCTGCCAACTAGCCATGTTTTCTTGTGTTGTGGTTCTGCCATCTTGTTCTTCTGTTGTTCATTATCATCAAATTCCTGATATGTACTCTCAGTGGATATACAGGATATTATGAGAGTACTACACGAAAAAAAGTTACATGGTTATTAACTTCCAGTTGACAATTTTCGTTCAAGTTAACACGTTCGCTGCCACGCTACTTTGGCATGGTCTGTTCCCCTACGCCGAGCTGTTTTACTTCTTCAAGGTCAGTAAGATAATCTCGTTAGCGGAGGTAAACGACCTACGAGTATACTCGTAGTTGGCTTGTACAGAGTATATACGGTCTATGAGAATACACAGTTTTGAAGCTAGCCCCACAAGCCAAGCATTTTCACTTCTTCAAGGTCACTACAATAATCTCGTTCCCGGCGGTAAGCGTCCTACGAGTATACTCGTAGCTGGCTTGTGAAGCAGGATTACCCACTACGAGTATACTCGTAGTTGGCAGCGAACGTGTTAATCTGTTATCTGTAAAGACTCCAATATTATCAATCATATATTTTTGTCTTTTAAGGCACTTTTTATTGTATCATTCCACCTATATCTTGGTCTTCCTCCGGGAAATTTTTTTGACCTTCTGGTAAACACTTGGTTTGCTAATCTTTCTCCTTCCATTCTGTTTAAGTGACCATACCACCTGTGATTAGCCTCTGCTGACATTTTTCTGAATGCTAACATTGGCAAGTTCTTTCCTAATATCTTCGTTTTTAATATGATACTGTCATTGATACCATCTGTTCATTCCCATAATCTTTCACAGAACTCTCATATCTGTTGTCTCCAGTCTTTAATCAACTGTTTTATTTTTAATCCTGCTTTCAGATCCATAAGTTAAAACTGGTTTGAACACTGTGTTGTATAGTGCTAGCCTAGTGTTTTAATTTCTCTCTTATTCCATATAAATTTATTCATTTGAGTTCATAACATATTATGTTGGAGGTTTAATGGATTTTTTACAACACTCAAAAATAATTAAAATAGAATTTAATACTTCCTATATTTCATCCTAGTCACTAGGACATCTACGGGGATTACAAAAACAATTAATGTAACATGCACACAAAAACTTATAATACTAAGCCCAACCACGTGGGTGACACTAAAGCCCTATCTAGGTGGAGCGCCCTCTAAGGGCGGTAGTAGGTGGCCTGGAATGTAAGGTGGGACCTCTGGTGATGAGTGTTTCCCAAATCTTCGGAAGCTTAATGCAACCGTATTTATTAAGATTTGGTTGGTTTCTGAGAGCTGCTGCTTCTAAGAAAAGTCTCTCTTTTTTGAATTTGCTGTGGTGGAGCATGGTGGTTTTCTTCCATGATACTCTGTGGGTGGTGTCCAAAACATGGTCAGCCAAGCCTGAATGGCCATAGTTGTGTTTAACGATGTACGACTTGTGTTCCTCCAGGCGGATGGATGCTGATCTGCCTGTCTGTCCAAAGTACGCAAGCTTACAGGAACAGGGTACTTTGTAAACTCCAGGCAGCGAGAGAGGAGGGAGCTGATCTTTCGTAGACCGGATAAGGGTAGCAAGTTTGCGGTAGGGCTTATATGCTGTGTGTAGGTTATACTTTTTTAGTATCTTGGCTATTTTTTCCGAAGTGCCACGGATGTAGGGTATGGTGATGGCATTTTTAAAATCTTGTTGACGAGAGGGATGGGGAATGGGGGAGGAATTGATTATTTTTTTGATACTGTGTTCGCTGTAGCCATTGGAGAGGAAAGTTCTGTGTATGTGGTTAAGCTCAGTAGTGAGGGCGGTTCCACTGGAACAAAGATTGTGGGCTCTCTTGGTAAGAGTTTTAATGATGCTTTATAATAGAAGATTATAAACAAAACAAATATCATTAGAATTCAAGAGTATGTGAGCAGTTAATTTAATGCAGCATGATTATTACTTAAACAGAAAAGGAAAATTCAGTAAAACATGTTTGATAATAGGATGGCAAAAATAGACCAAAAGTATCTCAGAAAATAGAAATGTCAGATATGACAGCACTAGATGCCTCACAAATAATAGATTAATTTGAAAAAAAAAAAAAAAAAAACTATTAACAGGAAGCTAGTAATAATATAAATTTAGCTGTGCAATATGAACTTATTTTAATGGTATTAAACACCAAACCAACTAGATTATAAAAAGATATTTAACAAATGCTTATGTTTCACTGGATTTCAAGCCTACATCTTCAGAGTAGGTTTAAAATAGATACAGATACAGAAATGGGTTGACAGAGTATCTATAATTTGCAATGAACAGTACGGGTATGCTGAGGGAAGGTCATGTTTGATCAACTTGCTCTCATTTTATAATAATGCTACCTTTGAGGTAACATTATAAAAGTGGTATAGGAAGGAGAGGAGTGAATCCGGGCCATGTGGCCCGGATTCACTCCTCTCCTTCTTAACACACTTAAACAACCAACACCCTAGAATCAAGTTCACCCTGGAAAAAGAGGAAAACAATAACCTCCCCTTTCTATACACACTAGTCAACCGTCAACCTGATGGAACCTTGGTTTTCTCAGTTTATAGAAAACCCACCCATACAGGCAGATACATTCATCAACAATCCCATTACCCTCCCTCACAACAATATGGAGTTATTAAGACACTATTCAACAGGGCAAAAATAATCTGTTCAAATGATCAAGCCCTAACCACTGAACTAAATCACATCCGTGACACTTTCTCAGCCAATGGCTACCCCCCACCAAAAAAAATCCAGAAAATACTGAACCCAGTTATCCACAACTCCCTCCCCTTCACAAAAAAGATTACTCTAAATCCATCACCATTCCCTACATCCGAGGCACCTCGGGAAAAAATCAACAAAAATCTTAAAAAAACATGACTTAACCACTTGTTACAGACCACATAGAAAATTGGCATCCCTTATCCACTCCACTAAAGACCAACCACTTCCCCTAGACCTACCTGGTGTATACCAGGTCCCTTGCAGCTGTAAATTGTCTTACTTTGGCCAAACAGGCAGGACAGCAAATATCAGAATCTCAGAACACAAGGATTACATCCGATTTCACCAGTACAGCCACTCTGGGCTTGCAGACCACGCTCTGAATACTCGCCACAAAATAAGATGGAAGAAAGCCACAGTCATACACCGCAGCAAGTTCAAGTATGAAAGACTGTTCATGGAATCAGCCTCAGCCCTTAGGAACATGCCAAACCTCAACAAATTTGGATACATGAGACTGCCCCAAATTTGGGAAACATTTATCAGAAGAACTTCAGCCCAAAGGCCAAGAACTACCAATATAGCCCACCAGGGGGCACCATCAGGACTTTAGGAAAACGTTAGCTTCCTAGCTTCAGTTCTCATTTGCTGTTATGTAGTACTTGTGTGCACGTGTCTTTGTATTAAGTTCCCAAGAAGATGGCAACGTGACATTTGCCGAAATATCGGAAAGTATATATTAAAGTTTATTTAATTTATATTTCTAGTATACGCTGTCAATTCCTTAAATATTAGTTATGTTTAACCAGCGTATAAGCCTCTCAACAAGAATAATGATGTTGGGAGGGATCTGATAGGTGACATGCAGCTGTTTGCTGAATATTACTTGCCAAATATCTCAATGAGGCTGATATGCAGTTCACACAGAATGTTAGTAAGAGATACCTATGTAATGAGATATCCAATGTCATATTATATTGGTGGAATTATGCTCAAACTTCTCAGGCTAGGGATTCTGGAGTGTTAGTAGATAAGAAATTGAAGTTCAAGGATCATATTGCAATGATTGTGAATACAACTTAGAGGATAATTGCAATGCTAAAAACCAAATCTTGATATATAAGGAAAAGGAAGTCATTTTGCTTCTTTACAAGGCCTTCATATTACCTCATTTGGACTATTGTACACAGGTCTGATCTTCTGGTTTCCATGGTGATGCTAATACAACAGTGGAAAGATTGCAAAGGAGAGTGTTAAAGATGATATCAGGATTGAAGAATACAGATTATGAAGACAAAGTGAGAATTTGTGGACTGCAGACACTAGCTAACTAGAGAAAGAGGGGGTGATATGACAGAGAGTAACAAACTTCTGAAAAGGACCAGTAAATTGAATTTTTAATTTTATGAAGGGTGGAGAAAGATAATGAAAGGGAAAACCATAGATGTTGAGAATGAATGCATACATTCAAAACAGTGGGGTAAGAGCTAGATTTTTTCTCATAGAACAGTGTGTGATTCGAATGGATTGCCTTTAAAGGTTGTGAGTAGAGGTAACATGAATAAATTCAAGGTTGAGTATGACAGCTGGTGCAAGTGATATGTTGCCTCTCTCAATGAATCTCTGATTCCTTGGACGTCTCTCTCAATAATAATAATAATTACTAATTTCCTATAATTTTGTCTAATACTGATATATTATTGGTTATGATCCTTCTGAAAGTCTGGTGAGCTTAACACATTAAAAGAATGATGTGAAATATTACAAAAGTTAGAATCGTGAATTAACTCAAATTTCAGTACTACTAAGAATTAACTCAAATTTCAGTACTACTAAGAATTAACCAAATTAGAGTCCTAATTTGATAAGTTCTTAATTTCCTGCCTTCTAAAGCAACTGTACATACATAATCCAACTCTAGTAATATCTTGATTTATGGATTTTATTTTATTTTTTGTTGTTGTTGTTTTTGTCTGTTACAGTAAACTTTCAACTTCTATTTTGTTTAAGTATCATACTATCTCAAATTATCTCTCCTTAATAATGGTCTAAATGTGTAAGCAGAAATAATCTGAAACTGCAGAGTACTTAAATAGAATGTATGAGAAAGATAATTAGAAAAAAACCTGTCAAGTGTTTCTCTAATATATTCAATATCAAATTTATGATTTCCCATATATGATCAACTATTTTATTTTGGAATTACATACACTTACATGGTCTAGATTAGGTGAGAAAGAAAGAATAAATGTTATTACTTGAAATTTAAAACAATATGAGCAAAGCTAACTGCAAAATTTATTTCATTAACCATATTAACAGGAATGTCTATACACAGATACTACAATTCATACCAGCTCAAAATCCTCCATCTCTGCTTTTATCATTCTTTTTACTAATTGTTTATATTCAAACTGAAGATTTTTAAAATATCCGTTTTGAAAGTCCTGATCTTCATGGTCTTCATCCTCAGCTGGAAGCCTATGAAAGACAGCTGATAGGCATAACTGTACTGAAGACATCAGTTGAGCCTACATTTATTAATAATAAAAAATTATTAAAGATTTTAATAATAAATAAATAATAATATAATGTTATTTCAATTATTCAACCTTTAAATATCCACTGTTTCTGTCTCTGAATGGATCTGCATGTAAAGCAACTCATGGAACAACTCTATGTAACTGAACAATCTTAACTATTTCTCTCTCAACTAAATGACCAGAAAATCATTTCTCATTGTGCTTGGATAATTAAGAGATTAAGGGTAATTAATAAAATTGTGTAATAATAAACTAACTCTTTTTTTTATTGCTAGGAAAATCACATGCATACATTCCAAACAATTGCTCATGGAAAAAATGTTATTAAGGCTATTGCATAAACTGGAGAATATGGGATTGGAATAACTCTTGACTTGGTTAAGTAGATGGCTGACAAACAGATATCAAAAAGTGATATATGGTGGGTGTGAATCTTTCAGATTTAAGATGACTAGTCATGTACCTCAGGGTTCAGTCTCTGGGCCACTGTTGTTCAATGTATACATTAATGATATCAGAGAGGGTCTAGTTTGCTGATGATGCAAAGATATGCAAGGGCAATCAGGGATGCTACTGATATCCAGCACTTCCAGAATGATCTGAATAGGCTGGAAATTTGAGCAAATGAAAATAGATATTAGTTTAATAGTAGTAAATGCAAAGGTATGCACTTTGGCATTATGAGATTTCTAGGGGCATATTATATTACTGGGATTATGCTACAAGAAACTGATGAGGATAGGGATCTTGGCATATATGCCAAGATCCCTACGCCTGGGATAATGGTGGATAGGAATTTGGTTTAAATGTCACATAGCAAAAATTGCAAATACAGCTCAGAGGATAATTGATGTTGAAGCGATTCTTGATATGTGAGGATAAAGAAGTCATTTCGCATCTTCATAAGGCCTTGATAATACCGCACCTGGAGCACTGTGTGCAGATTTGGTCTCCCACATTCCAAGGAAATGAAGAAACTGTAGAAAGGGTCCAAAGAAGAGTTTACAAAGATTATATCTTATGGGATTTAGATTATGAGAACAGATTATAAGTATATGGACTGCAGACTCTGGTTAACCGGAGAAAGAGAAGTGATATGACAGGTCTATAAACTTCTGAATGGGCGTTATAGGATATCGTCTGATAAAATTTTTTTGTTATAAGGAAGGTGGGGTTAGAACACAGAAAATCCATGGAAGTTAAGTCTGTTCATGGTGAAGAAAGGGGTAAGAGATAGGTTTTTCTCTCGTAGAGCAGTGAGTGAGTGGAATAATTTGCCTTTACAGGTAATAAGTGCATCTGGTGTGAATGACTTAAAGGGAAGATATGAGAACAGGTTTGGGTGATGTATAGCTTCCCTTGATGAGTCCTTGACTCCCTGGAGGTTCAGATAATAATAATAATGTTTAAAAGGATATTTTGTTCATTTGATGATGAAGTTTAACAAATGTACTAGTTACTTTTCAAAGAGGAATATATACAAAAAGATACAGCAACCAAAATTACTAAAGAAGGAGTTGCCGCTCATGGTTGCCTGGTCTATGATTAGTGATAATGGATTAAAAGTTATTATTACATATGTAGCAATAAGTTGGTTTGTTGGGATTTACTCTTGCACAAGCATAGTAAGGTCATACAAGATGTTGTATCATCTCATAATGGATGTTACTGTACACTACAACACTGATGTAGAAGAATAAAAGGTGTTCTTCTGAGTTCCTCCTCAATGAACAGCTTATTGTATGGCTCTAGCACATTTGTAGAGAGATTGGAGCTTTGTTATTTTTTTTCAGTATCAAAAATTCAGAAGGATATAAATCTATTGCACAGATTCTAAAAAAGCTTTCTCCTAAAGTGTCGGCAGTTGCTTGGATTCAGCAAACTACACAACCATTATGTTCAAGAGTAGACAAATAATGTACTTCATATCTACCCTTCTTATATGGTTATATAATCTGGTTATATGGTTGATAGATAATATACATTGGGTCCAGGAGAATTTTTGACTCCTGACCTATAATGTAACATGCTTTGGCCTGAGCAAATAAGATTTGATGTAGTAGGTTATCTCTAAAATATACCCCATGCTTTGTCCTGATTATTTTTGTCTGGTTGTCACTCAAGACTCCACCATTATTTCAGATAGAGTGGAGATTGAGTGATGTTTTTAGTGTTCAAATTTTTAGAATGTAAAGTATTTAGAAGTGCAAATGACATTGCTTGGACAATATAATCTATTACACCCACCATTGTGTCAATAGGTGTTTGGTTGGCTGCTTCAGGGTTAAATTTCACGATATATATATATATACATATATATATGCATGGAGGTTCATCTATTCGGTTGTTAAACATATTTTTAAAAAGAACTGAATGACAAAAACCGAGAAAAAAGGTTTAATAGTATCACACAACTAGTTTCGGTTTTTTTACAGCCTTCTTCAGGTGTTTTTATAAAAGAAAAAACCTTAAACATCGAAGATAAACTGTGAATAGCACAGAAAAGTCATTATACATATTTAACGTGAAAACGTTGTAGTTAACGTATTCGAAGTAGTTCCTTCATTGGTCACATTGTTGGGTGAGTGCATGCAAAATGACAGTCCAGGAGGTTGTAGCTTAAATTATTATTTAAATGTACAGGGTTGAGGATGATTTCTCTAGATTCTACAATTTTTCTCTCCAATTCGTCATGGCAACGGAAAATGTTGTTAGATCTATCCCAAAGGATTGTATGACCATGGTTTTCATCATCAGAATCGGCTGAAAAAAGGACATGGCTGGATAAAGCACTGGCACGTGTTCTCTTGTAAGTGATGTCCCTCCTGTGCTCCTCCATACGCAATTCAATAGACTTATCTGTCTGGCCAAAGTAAGGGATGACGCAGTCACACCATATATTATACACACTGAGATATTTTAGATTGTGATGGTTAGGCTTTGGATGGCTCACTAGGAAGCGGAGTAAATAAAGGGGTGATATTTCTTTGCTTGCACAGGAGAAACATCGCTTACAAGAGAACACATGTTCTTTTTTCGGCTGATTCTGATTATGAAAACCATGATCATACAATCCTTTGGGATAGATCTAACAACATTTTCCGTTGCCATGACGAATTGGAGAGAAAAATTGTAGAATCTAGAGAAATCATCCTCAACCCTGTACATTTAAATAATAATTTAAGCTATAACCTCCCAGACTGTCATTCTGCTGTGATGAAATACTCGCGCTCACGAGATGCCATACGCACGCACTCACCCAACAATGTGACCAACGAAGGAACTACTTTGAATACGTTAACTACAACGTTTTCATGTTAAATATAATTATTATTATTACATCACACCTCCATGGAGTCCAAAGACTCATCAAGGGAGGGCATCTACTCTACAACTCTTCGTCTCACTACTCCACCAACCTTCATCATCTAACACCAACACCATCTAATGTCGACTATCACCACTAGTTCTTTCACAGACAATCAAACATCCATGTCCAGGCAGGCAGTTGTTTTAAAAAACTATTTACAGTTTGTTTGTTTTTTTATCTTCAATGTTTAAGGTTTTTTCTTTTATAAAAACACCTGAAGAAGGCTGTAAAAAGCCAAAACTAGTCGTGTGATATTATTAAACCTTTTTCCTCGGTTTTTGTCATTCAATTCTTTAAAAAAAAAAAAAAAATATATATATATATATATGTATGTATGTATGTATGTATGTATAGAGAGAGAGAGAGATTCCAGTCAGCTCAGCCAATTTTCTATCTAAGCATCCATGAAGGAGAAGTTCTTGTGATGATATACTGAAAAGCATATACAAGTGACTGCTTCTATACATGTTCTCTTCAACATTCCACAAACATTGGAAGAATAGCAAAGGAGCAGATTGAAACTATTCACTTGTATTCCGCAGTGGATCTTTAGCCACTGCAGAATACAATTTTGCAGGGTAACTATTGTAGCTTCCACCTAAAAATCAATGATATTAAGGTTCTTTTGTAGAGAAATACTTAAAATCCAAAGAGGATCCCACTTAGCGCATATCACTGTTATCCTTAGGAGAGAACTGGAAATGCACCTACTTATGGAGAAGGTTGTACCCTTGCAGGCTGTACACCTTTACGGCGTGTTCAGCTTAACACTACTCTAAAAACTGTTGCTCTCCACCTCTCAAGCACATGATATATTACAATGTATTCTTTTTATTTACCATCAGGATCTGAGTTAACCCAACTGACCTTGATAATCTTATACTGTAACTGGACTGCTAGTACTTTATGGATAACTTCAATGGAAACAACACTCTGTGAGTGGTTCCAACATGAATGGGCATCCTATATCTCGAAGCATATGCTCAACAATCCTGCTTGCCCATTCAAGTTTTTGATGGTTTTTTCTACCTCAAGTATTGATATGTGCTCCTCTTGAAAATTTCTAGTATGGTTCTGTCACTGCTTGATTCGTTTATCAGTCTCTCAAAGTATTTACTCCAAACATCTAGGATATCCTTGTCTTCAGTTTCATGTCATCATTATATTTGATTCCTTTTACAGCACCTCCATTTCTAAGCTTCTTCAATAGCCTCCAGAACAATTTGCCATCTTACTGATATTTATTTATTTTCTTTTTTATTAGTAATATTACGGGCAACTCCAAGAGTGCTTAGACTCATCAAGGGAGGCCCTAAACATCACGTCAAGAACAACTATTCAGCATCCACACAGTATCTATCATACTTTGCTTGAACTCATTCACGGTCATGGCACCCACAACAGATTCTGGCAACTTATTCCACTCATTCACCACTGTCCAAGTAAAAAACCCTAGTTCTAACACTGTTGCCAACCACACTCTTGCTCAGTTTCTATGGATGGCCCCTAGTCCTCCCACCTCCAGACCTATTCTGAAAAATATCCTCTGAATTAATCTTATAGAAACCCTTCAGTAATTTGAATGTCTCAATCATATGACCCCCTTCTTCCGACTATCAACCAATTTCTGCAACCCACAAATCTTCAACCTGTTCTCATAAGGTTCATTCCATAGACCTGATATCATCTTGGTCACTCACCTCTGGATCCTCTCTACCTCCTCCCCATCAAGAAGAAACCCTGCCACCCATATCTGGGTACAGTAGTCAAGATGGGGTCTTATCAAAGCTCAATACAGAGGAACAATAACTTGCTTCTCTCTGCTCGTCAAAGTATTCTTCAGTAACAAAGTGATTTGATGAGCTGATTTAGCCACTTTTGCAATGTGCCCCCTAAACTTCAACTCCCTATTCACCAACACTCCCAAATCCCTGGCCTCATCAATCTCCTGGAGTACAGTTCCACCAATGTGGTATACTGCTGCTAATCTTTTCACCCCAAAATGCATAACCTTACACTTTGCCAGTTGTCTTTTGGACTCTGCTCCTGAATAAACTACTCTGATATCTCTCCATCAACCACCCTCCTATCCATCTCACCAACCCTATATCCATCCCCACATGCTGCAGTTTACTGATTAGAATTCCATGTGGTATCCTGTCAAAGGCCTTAGCAAGGTCCTGCAGTATCACTGTAAACCCATTACCCTTATCCAGTTCAGACATCACTGTGTTATGAAACGTGAGCAAGTTACTGAACTGAGGCATTATCTACCCTTCACAAAACCATGCTGTCCCCAATACAGTATCCCATTGTCATCTATCCATTCCTGTATTTTTCTCTTGACTACTTTCTCCAAAACCTTGACAATGACTCCTGATATACTGATCGGTCGGTAATTTGCAACAGCAGTCTTGGAACCTTCTTTATGCAGTGGTACTATTTTCTCCCTCTTTCCACTCCCTCGGGACTAACCCAGACCCGAGACTCAAATTAAACAAAATGGTCAAGGGCACTGAAAATTATTTTGCTGCTTCATGTAAGACCTGAGCTGGTATACCATCCAATCCCACAGATGTATTCACATTAAGGTTTTGTAATATACTATTCACCTCCATTGCCATATAAGCTATTGGTTCCTTCAGTCCTTTGCCATACTTTTCCATAATTTTCCATACTCTTACCAAAAGTCTTCCTATGACTTTTGTTTAGCTACTTTTACACATAACTTTGCTATCTTACAGTTTTCTCTGGATTCTTTTATGGCATCTGTCAACTTATTTGCTAGGAACTTTTGGTATGCTTTCTTCTTTTCCAGGACTTCTTTAACTTCTTGTGTCCACCATGGTGTTCTTATTTTTCTATCCTTGCAGACAACTTCACCACATACTTCCCTAGCTTAAACAATCAATATCTTTTTCAGTTTGCCACTGAGACTCCAAGATTTGGTTCTTGTTTTGAATTTGTTTCATTTTTTCTTCAATAATGTTTATATAGTTGAGTCTACAATTTACCTGTGAAAGATGCCCGACTTTAATTCACTTTAAAACTTTCTTGCATACTGTGCTATTTTTATCCTGCTTAGTACTAAGTAATGGTCACTTCCATTTCAAATCCTATATAATTTAAAAATTTATTTCAAATTATACAGGTAAATCAATAATTGTTGGCATCCTTGATTCCAGAGTCTTCTGGTACTAATATATTCCATGAGCAGTTTACATCTGTATATGCCTGGTACATCATTCAAGTACAGGACACCGTAGGACAGAAATTGTATCCTTAGATAGTGTGAATCCTGTAGGCCTTTTTTGTCCTGTTATTAATTTACTTTGCAGTGTTCATTGCCAATTTAATGCAGTTTCATCAGCATTATATACTTACTCAGGAATATGGTCATCAATTACAAGTTCAGTAATTCACAAATGCTTGATAGCTCTTGTGTGGGGATTGTTTTTCAACAAGAACACTTTATGGATAGAAATTTCATAACACGCTTTTTATATAGCCACATTCATTTCAGTGTTTGAAGCGATGGAACAACTTGTCCCGATCAGTTAACATGCTATCTTACAAATCGATTCCATCGCTTCAACAACACTGAAACCATTCCATCATCATCACTTGATTGTGAAATTATTCTTGCCATTTTTTATAGTTTTTCTAATACCCATTTGCATCTTAGAATCACTGTCTATAAAGTATTTCAGAATTTTGTCTCTCTGCTTTTTTATATCATGAAGAGTTGAACCAATATTATCTTATGAATAAAATGGTTTCCACACTGAAATACCATCATTGAGTTGTATTGGCCCTTCTAACTTTTTGTATCGATACAAACTTGTGCTTACACTTGACACCAAAGCTACTACTACTGTGAACTGGACTTTGCTTATAAACCCTAGTATGGATAAATATAATTATAATAAGTTAAGAATCACTCAAAATCAAGAGATCGCCACCAATTGTCAATATGAAACATTAAGCCAGTGTGCAGCACATGCAATGCCATATGTGGCATTAGTTGGGTAGTCATGAAAATTTCAATTGCACTATCATAATTTGATCCAGACTAAAGGAGGTGCTGAACTATCTGTTACCAGAAAATCAGTGGTGTACCCGTACTGGGTTTAAATTACATTGATCAAGAAAGGGAAAGAGCTGTATTATTCAACACTAAACATGAGGATGAACTTAAAGCTGTCTGAAAAAGAAATATCATCTTGAAATTACATTGTTAAAGTTCTGAAGAAACAGAAAAAGAAGTACCACAAAAAGGAATCAGAGATGATATGAATTACACAAAATCCAAAGACACTGCGAATATCTGAAATAATTTAAAAAATTGTAAAATGACATAATAATTGAAAAAAACTGCGTTAGAAAATATTCAAAGAAAATGCCATCAGAAGTATATAATAATATGAGATATAGATAAATCAATCATTTAATATGTGGAAAAGCAGTTGAAAGTTATTTTTCACTAGGCTATGATAAGATAATACGGTAAGATAGTACAATACTATATTCAGTCCTGAAGATATTTTCAGGTGAAAACTTTGTTTGCTCTCACTGGGATAAAGGATTAAACTAAATTTATCATGTGGAAAAGCAGTTGGAGAAGATATTCTCTTTCAAAGATGACTTCTTCAAGAATTCTTTAAATATCAGCATCATTTACAAACGTTTGTATAGTTTACTCCAGCTTTTACAGCAAAATATTTATTTAACATTTTTTTTTGTGTGTTTGATAAGGCATTTCATTAGAAATCTCATCAAGAGTAGTGAGATGTTTACCCACAACAAAATAATTTCTTCAACTCATGGAAAAGTTAGAAATCAGGATGGTCAATGTGAGATCTGCAAGAAGCACCTACCGGTCATGCTTTACCAGATGCACCATATGAAACCTATCACTTCATTACATATTTATTCCAAACTGATATCTGACCAGAATTTGATTCATCCTTCATTTCAAAGACTTCTTTCATGAAAAAACAACATGAGAAATGGAAAACCAGAACACATTTTTACTCTGAACCTGGCTTAAAACTGACATGAATGTGAAAACTTTTAAATTTTATTAATAAAGTATATAATGAATCATTTCAATCTGAAACTTACAGATTATCCTCAGTGAAGTGACAATTCAAAAAAAGCAGAATAACAATGGATTTCAGAACAGACAGACTCATATAGTGCTAGAGTGGTATAGCACAGTATATATAAAGTTGACATATACACCCCCTCCCCACACACACACACGATAGCATGAAATAAACCTTGTTTTTTGATGATGTGTAAGTTTCAGATCCAAAATATTTAGTTACGTACCTTCTTAAATTTTCTTGTGTCTACATATAAAAAACTAAATAAGAGAATTACAGAAGAATATAGCCATAAGTATTGCAGGTAAGGTTTATGTGAATATACTAGAAAAAGCACTATAAAAAATTCTAGAAGGGAAATGTGAAAAGAACAATTTGGGTTCACTCAAAATAATGTGTTGTAGAATACCTTTAGTTAAAGACAAAGAGGTGAGAAATCATGAACATACTAAGGAGAGGGAGAGTTAATTACATGTGTAAAGAACTTAAATATAGTTGCTTTTTTATATATGTAGTCGATTTGTTTACTAATAAACCAGATATGGTGGTGAACTTTTGCAATAATAAATTTAGTTTAATCCTTTATCCAAGTGTGAGCAAACAAAGTTTGCACCTGAAAATATCTTCAGGACCGAGGAAATGTAGTGCAACACCAGGCAACTCGGAGCAAAGGTGGACCAAGATATCATCACTCCTATCTCAGTATCTCCCATAATGCAAAACACATCTCCTTGCAGATATGTATAATATTATGCATTAAGGGAAGGGCCACTACCAAGACTGGTTTCAACCTTTATTGAGGTCTCGTCAGTAGGAGTCAGGCCCAGAGGTGGAGATACCAAGGCAGAAGCAATGGAAAGGTCATCTTTATCTATAGGAGTTACCAAAAGGTGTGCCACCTTATTATTAAATTACTCTGGATTTAGAGAAAGATGTTGAAAGTTTATTTTTCACTTGGTTAGACTATAATAAATTTAGTTTAATCCAACACTGATGTTATTTTCAGTTCACAAGTGAAATGACCTCAGAGAAATATTCAGCTGTTTTATACCACAATGTGAAATAAAAGCAACTGAACACAGCATATAAATTTGATGCCAAAAAGCAAACAGCTAATGGCAGTGTACTATTTTTGTCATTCATAGCATTACAGCAGTGGTACACACAGCTTTTCTCATAGATTGGGTTTGCCCTAGGAAATTTTGTAGACTGTTTTCTTTGAAACCAAACAGGAATATCTTTTACATTAACAGAACATTTAAAAGATGTATGATATAACTAAACCAGTGGAGACATTAAGTCGATGAAAAAAAAAGGTACCAACATGGTGAACTGTTGTCCTTGCATTCGCACCTAACTCAGTGGTGTATCATACTGATAGACACCACCAACTTACAGCAGTCTAATGGTATGACACATCAGACTGCTGTAATTCTTGTACTCATTTTAATAACAGGTATGCTATGAAATAATTACTTGCCATAGGTTTCAGCTGCAATACTAATCAAATCAGCTTTCCAATGAGGATCACTGCCTTTCTAGGTCACTAATAGCATACAGATTTCTGATAGCACTGTTGTAAAATATTACTTCTTTATGCTTGTTATCTTGAAAACAAACTCACATTAAATGCATCTCTCTCTTAAGAGAGAGAGAGAGAGAGAGTGGAAAATCTTAATGCTCTTTCTCTAACTTCCATCTGTTTCCTGTTTCAATATTTGTATGGGGAAGACTTGAAACTCACCACTATAGCTTCAAGTCAAAAGTAAGTGACAGAAGCACATGGGAGATAAAAATGTGTTTATTCTGTATGTGGCCAGGATTATTTTCTTAAAAATATCATTTATGTCTCTGAATTTACAATTTTCATGATAATCTCTAACTCAAGAAGTTGTTGAATCTATAGTACATCAGTACAGCAGATGAACAGAAAGATGAGGAGAAAGAAGAAGCTTGTCAATGGATGCCACTACTTATGTATTTCCTAAGACTGTATTTTTATGAAATACATAAAAGGGATAATATTCCAAAAATTCTGAAAGTTTGAAGTTAAACTGTGAAGGAACACTGAATAGCAGCATTAACAAATTTAGAGAAGAGTGGGGAAATTATTGATGCCAATTCTAATAAACAGTGACCATTAAAACATTAAGAGGAAATGAAAGCAGCAGAAATTGAGTACCCATGCAAAAGAAAGTGGAATTAATTGATGAGAGATGAAGTAAGAGTGACAGGTGAGAGGTTTTTCTTTTCACTCACCAACCTAACTGCTTTCTTCTGCATTTTTATGTCACTTATGGAGTATTTTTTATGGAGCTCTTAGGGGCTCCATAAAATTCTTGTGGAACACCAGCATTAGCTACAAAGGTTGAGGATAAAGATCTATCCCCATCATGTCTCATGTGCATTTCACAAAAAGCAGGCAGACCAGTTTCAGAAGTTGGAATACAGACCGCATAATGAGGACTTACTTAACAGACCTTTGTGATAAACTTGTTCAAATGCTCATAACATATCAAGAACAACCACTTGATTCCCCAAACATTTCTTTGGCATTTAATCCAAAAGTGTTTATTGGACTAAATGCCAAATTTAGTTTATTGGAGTGACATCAGCAGAGAGTCCCTTGTTGACTGATTGTGATGAAATCCATACTGGCTTCATTTATTAGTTGAGATACTTCAACGTAGCACAGAAGTTGAATGTTACTTCAGAAAAAATAAATAAATTGGAGAATAATTTGATAGATGTGCTGTCATTTTTCAGATGAATCGATTGTATGCTGATTTCCAGGCCACAGGACATTACCATTGGAAAAGGTGAGAAGAAACAGACAAAACAGAACAGAACAGGAGTCAGATCAGGAGCATAAACTTTCAAGCCAATTGAAGAAATGCCATCACGACATGGAGTCATTTTGATATCCAGTTTAGACAAGATACTTGTGATATTTTTAGAATGTGATCAGAAGTATCTATCTTGTCCAAACTGGATACCAAAATAACTTCATGTCTTGGTTGCATATCTCCAATTGGTTTGAAGGTTTATGCTCCTGACCTGACTCTTGTTCTCTTCTGTTTTGCCCATTTATTCTCATCTTTTCGAATAGTAATGTCCTGTGGCTTGAAAATCAGCATACAATCAATCCATCTGAAAAAATGTCAACACGTCCATAAACAATCTTTGTAAATATTCTCTTCCTATTGCATATTTGTAATAGGAGAATATTAAAAAGATTGTCTATGCAAGAATGTCAGGAGATTGGCTTTTTCTGTTAAAGCATATTATTGTACAGTATGGCACAAAAAACCAGTACTGAATAACTACAGCAATATATATATATATATATATATATATATTTTTTAAAAAAAATAGATTTAATGACTTAAAAACCGAGATTACTTATAAAGATTTAATAAGATTAATACAACTAGTTTCGGCTTATAATAGCCTTCATCAGGTATTCTTAAAGGAAGAGAATAGTAATAAACATTGAAGTATCTAAAAACTTGAAAATATAGGTAAAAAATCGCCACACATAATTGATACATAAAAAACGTATTTTTTCAAGTTGTTCTAACAGGCGTGCCATTGTTTATTGCAAGTATGCGTGCAGACTCACGTGAACGCCAATATTGAATAACTGCAGCATGGCTATCTGGGATGTTATAACTCAAATTGTTATTTAAGTGGACAGGATTCAGAAGGATTTCCCTTGATTCTATAATTTTTCTCTCAAACTCATCATCAGAGCGAAAAATATTTTCTGATCTATCCCAGCAAACGGAGTGGCTTTGTTGATCATCATTAGGATTATTTGAAAAAAGAACATGACTGGATAACGCAGTTGCATGTGATCTTTTGTAAGAGATGTCTCTTTTATGCTCTTCTATACGTTGCTCAACAGATTTGTTAGTTTGTCCAAAATAAGGGATATTGCAATCGCACCATAATTTATATACACCTGGATATTTTAGGTTGTGATGAGGGGGCTTTGGATGGCTGATTAGAGAACGGATTTTTGGAAGGGTGGTGAAGAACGTCTTGATGTTATATTTTTTAATGACTTTTGCTAATTTGTTAGAGACTGTGCTAATGTATGGGATGGAGATGCTGCCTTTAAAATTAATAGTTTCTGTGGTGCACTGTCTAGGAGGATCCAAAAGAAATTTCTTAATCGTTTTTTCAGAGTAACCATTTTGTTTAAAGATAAGAGAGAGTTGATTTATTTCTTTTTGTAGTTCATCTTGTTCATTCAAGAGAGAGCGTGCTCTGTGTCCTAAGGTAGATATAGTTCCAAGTTTTTGTGGTGGAAAATTATGAGAAAGATTATGTAGATATCTATTTGTATGAGTAGGTTTTCTGTATATATAGAGATTTTTAATCTTTCAGATCAAAGTGTAAGCATGACATCCAGGAAAGGCAAGGAGTTATTATTTTCTAGATCAGCAGTAAATTTTCAAGTTGTTTTTACCATTGTTTATTGCAAGTATGCGTGCAAGTCTGCATGCATACTTGCAATAAACAATGGCACGCCTGTTAGAGCAACTTGAAAAAATACAACGTTTTTTATGTATCAATTATGTGTGGCGATTTTTTACCTGTATTTTCAAGTTTTTAGATACTTCAATGTTTATTACTATTCTCTTCCTTTAAGAATACCTGATGAAGGCTATTATAAGCTGAAACTAGTTGTATTAATCTTATTAAATCTTTATTAGTAATCTCGGTTTTTAAGTCATTAAATCTATTTTTAAAAATGTATCACAACAACCGAGTTGAAGCATATAATCACACATATACGTGTGTGTGTGTGTGTGTGTGTGTGTGTGTGTGTGTGTGTGTGTGTGTGTGTGTACTGAAGGGGGAGGGGTGTCAAAGTTCAGTACTGTTTTTTTATTTATTTTATTTTTGCACCAAACTGTACTAAGTTCTGCTTTTATTTATTCATTTATTTTTTTACAGTTACAATATTCTTTAAGAAATATAAAGGACTATGTCAAAGAACAGTCAGTGATTATGTCTGGAAAAAAAAGTAACACACAAGCTACATTTTGTGCTTAAACCTCCAGTTTATAAATTCAGTCCCATCAAAAGCTTTTTTTTTTTCATGTCTGTTGTGAGCAAACATGACCATGACTGCTACTCAATGTTGCAAAATCTTAATGAGTCCTTTAATGAAATTAAAATCTTTTATAACTGCATATTATTGCCACAATCACTATAAATTCAACTGCATCTTTTGTTACAACTGATGACAAAAAAAGATGCAACTGAATCCTGGTTAGCAGAGGTGTGTCCATTCTCCAACCAACAGGCTATGAGTTTGAATCCTGCACACAGGTATGGCATGAGACTTGTTGTCTTGCAATGGAGGCACGAAGTAGTTTGAAAAAAGTTCCAAAATGGCTCTAGAGCAAGGTTTCTAGAATGTGTAGAAAATAAATAAAAATACAAAAAATATAAATAAAATTAATAATAAAAAAAAAATCCTACAGGTCATAATACTATACATTTACAAGATTGCATTTCTCCAATAAATTTGAAGGTTGATGCTCCTCATCTGACTCCTGTTCTGTTTTGTCCGTTTATTCTCGCATTTTGTGGTGAGCAATCATATAAAAATATGCTTGCTCATTTACTACTGTGAATGAGCAAGCATATCGCCATAGATTTCGCCACAATATGGAAAGTAGCTATAGGCTGGACAAAATGTAATATTTTTTTTTATTAAATAAAAAATAACTTCCTAAACAAAAATTAAAAAAAAAAAACTTAAGAAAATACAAAAGATTGTACATCATAAAAAGAACCATATATTTTTCAAAATATATTTTCCAAAAATTAATGTTTATTACTTTTCTTTCTATTCCTAATATTATAATGGCTCTTAAACATTGGAAATGTTCTCCAAACACCAATACAACACCATTAATACAATATGCTAGTATTATTATATGAATACATCAAAGTTACATAGACTATAGATGAGGTGGAGAGGAATCTCTTCTTAGCCATGCAGCGTATCAGTTTTGTCAAGCTAAGAAATGATAGTATACAACTCTTCTGCTAATAAGTTTATCTTACTGATTGGCATTATTGATTTCTGGGAGTGGTTTTGGAGATGCTTTCCCTGGTTTTGCTTTTAAAAACATAAAACTAGCCTTAGATACATTTTTATAAATAGCATTATAATTAACTGGAATCATACTGTTTAATGCCAACCTGCCAAAACATGGCACTGATTTCTTATATATTCGATAACCTCTCACATGTGAAAATGATATTTAAAAACAGTGGAGAGTTGAAATAATATTTTAATCTCTTCTCTGATGAATAAGTTATCTGTAAATCAGGTTTCATCCTGTCCTGTTGCCAAAATTATGTGAAATAACTATGTTCTTTTACAAAACACTTGTACTACAGAAAAATCAATATTTAAATCATTAACACCTAGTGTAAATAAGAAATAATAAGATATATTAAGATGAAAAATAATTCAGGACTTACCAAAGGTTCAACTATGCAGACTTCATCCATATGTGTCTGCACACAGGAATCGAGCTTTAGTGGTGGATTCACATCCTCGTCACTTTCATAGTATTTATGAAACTATAAATCATAAAACAGTATTTTTTGGTGTGTGGTGTGTTTGGAGGAGAGAAAAATGCATAATTTATTAAAACTGATACATATTCACGCACCAAATATTTGTAAAAGCTTATTAATTATATATATATATAAAGTCAAAATCTGGTGAGATTTTTCTGAACAATAATTACAAAATGTTATATTCAGGTAATCACAATCAGGGAAAAGAAGGTGAAGCTATAGTATTGAACACAAAATATGAGGCTAATCATTTTGAATGGCAAGCAATATCAAGTAGAGTGATGTGGGCAAATATCAGAATGGGGAATTAGACAATGAGATTTATTTGAGCCTATGGACCCCCACAGAAGGTTCTGCTAAGGTAGAAGTGGAGGAATTTTTTGAGGCTTTAGAGAAAAAAACTGACACAATAAAAAAGGAAAACTTGGTTCTTGTTGGGGATCTAAATAGCAGCATAGGAAATGATTGTCAGACATACAAAAATATTTTGGGAAAAATTGGAAAAAAGAGCAAAGCTAATAATAATGGCAAATACCCGTTAGATTTCTGCTCAGGACATGGACTGGTTATTACTAACATAATGTTCCAACATAAAAATGTGTACAAATTTACATGGAGAAAAGAGGCAAGGAATAAGAAAAGTCTCGTTGACTATATTATTGTTGATAATGATGTTTTCTCACTGGCGCAGGGCACTAGAGTGTACAGAGAATTTGAAATTGGAAATGATCACCATTTAGTCTTGAGCAGGATAAAATTGAATTTCATACTGAAACAAGAACATGTAAAAAAGTTTTAAAGCAAATAAAAATTGAGCAGCTCTGATATGTAAACTGTAGACTAAAATACACAAACATTATTCAAGAAAAAATGAAAGAGTTTGAGAACAGAAACCAAATCTTGGAGAGCCAGTGGCATATCCTGAAGAAAACATTGATTTATTCGGCCAGAGAGGCATGTGGTGAGGTTGTCTGCAAGGATAGAAAAATCAGAACCTTATGGTGGACACACGAAGTTCAAGACGCAGTGAAGGAAAAGAAGAAAGCATATCAAAAGTTCCTGGCAAATAAGTCTGCTTGTGCTCTTATACAGAGACAAATGAAAGAAAGCTAAAACACTGTGTAAAACTAGCTAAACAAAAGTCATGGGAAGACTGGTAAGAACATAGAGAATAAATATGAAGGTGGCAAGATATTCTGGAGGTTGTTGAAGAAGCTCAGAAATGGAGGAAAAAATGCTGTAAAAGGAATCAGAGATGATAAAGATGACATGAAAACTGGAGAAAGAGATATCCTTGATGTATGTAGTAATTTCTTTGAAAAATTGCTAAATGAAACAAGCAGTGATGACAGCACAATAGTAAAAAACACTCAACAGACATGCAATCAGGAATACATATCCATACTTGAAGTAGAAAAAGCCATCAAAAGCTTGAAATGTGGATTATGCAAGGGGGGGGGGGGGGAATGATATTCGACCAGAAATGCTCGAGAATGGAAGTATAAAAGTCTTACAGTGGCTGCATAGTTCAGAAGGCCTGGACAGAGGGACGAATTGAAGATGATTGTAGTAGAGCTCTCATAGTACCCAAATATAAAAATGGAAATAAAAGTGAATGTGAGAATTACAGAGGTATTTCCCTACTGAGTGTACCTGGAAAGATTTATGCAAGTATACCTGTGCAGTGCCGTAACGAGGGAGTGGCGAAAGAGGTGCCACAGGCGCAACTAGGTTTGAGGCGTAAAACATAAAAAATAAAAATAAATAAATAGATATAAAAGTACGCTAATTTATATTGTATTTTTAAATTTCGGCAATACGGCGCTTTAGACACACAAATCCTGCAACACTCTGCAACTCATTTTGATGGGGTTAATAGTAAGTATTTAAAATATTGCATTCAGTAAAATTTAACTTGTTACATTTCAATTTTTCAAAATTTTGTCATTTTGGGGTTGGGGGGACACAAGTTAGACACGTGCCACAGGTGCTTCATACCCTCGTTAATGTCCTGTACTTGTGAAACGGTTGATTAAAATTGTGGAAGCGAAGCTTCATGAAGAACAAGCTGGATTCAAGCCAAATAGAGGTTGTCTGGATCAAATTTTCACGTTACGACAGAACTGTGGGAATATAACAAAAATCTGTATTTAAGTTTCGGAGATCTGGAAAAGGAGTATGAGAGGGTGCCAAGAAAGAAGCTGTTCAATATGATACAGTTGTATCGTGTCAATGGAGCATTATATCAAGCAATACTTAGTCTTTATTTGAGATGTAAGTCAGCAGTTAGAATTGAAGGAAGTACATTATCCCGTCTGTGATTTATTATCTATATGGATCACATTATGAAGGAAAGTGGTATTAAACCTGATATCAAAATTGGAGATGTTAATCTCAGCTCTTTAGTCTATGCAGATGATGTTATACTTTTAAATAAATCCAGTAGAAGTCTGCAGGATTCCCTGACTAAATTGAATAACTCTTGTAACAGATTTGGTAGGAGGGCCAGATAACAAGACAAAGACAATGAAAATAGGCAGAAGCATTGAAAATATCAGCTGCATTTTGAATGTATTTTGAATACTTAGGCACAATTTTTAGTGAAGATGGTAAATTAAATATGGAAATAGACAACAGAACAAACAAAGCTGATATGATAAGAAGTCAACTGAACTAATTTATATCGGATAAGAGAGAAATTAGTCAAAACACTAAATTAGCTGTATACAAGACAGTGTTCAAACCAATTTTAACCTATCGATGTGAGAGCTGGGTTAGAAATAAAACACTTGACCAAAGACTGGATACTGCAGAAATGGGTCCTGAGAAAGATTAGGGGCATGAACAGATGGCATCAATGGCAATATCATATTAAAAGCGAGGATATCAGGAAAGAACTTGAAATTGTTAGCATTCAGGAATGTGTTAGCAGAGCTAATCTCAGGTGGTATGGTCACTTAAACAGAATGGGATAGAAAGATTAACAAAACAAGTGTTCTTTGCCAGGTTGGCAGAAAAAACACCCTGAGGAAGACCAAGATATAGTGGATTGATATGATAAAAAGTGCTTTGAAGACAGAAATATAAGATCTGATAATGTTGAAGTCCTGACAGGTAACAGACTGATTTGGAGGAAAATTGTAGATAGGAAGTTAGTATAATGATGAAAGTTTTTCCTGCAGTACTATCATATCCTGTACACCACTTGAGGGTACTTATCAGGAATATGATGATGATATTAAAATCATATTAAATACAAATTTGGTTGAAAACCTTTTCAAATTCAAAGTTTAAAACTCTAAAGTATTTATAATACAATTCAGAAGCACTCATACTGAAAGAGATCTAAAGAACATATGTAGTTATGACCATGTTCATGTTTTCTGTGATCAAACTTAATGCATCAAATTATTGATGCATTAAGTTATTGATGCAAAAAATATTGCATCAATCTTAATGATGCAATAAAACAGTATCTGTAAGTTAACTCTTTAGCAGCATTTTTCTATTCAATGATTTACAATAGGATGGGCATTGTTGGTGTTATTGCTACTAGTAGGGTGACCTTTGCATTTAAAAGAAAAAAAAGCCTGCAAAAATATGTTTCTCTGGTTTAGCAGTTCTGTATGAAGTTTTTGATATTGAGACCACATTATCATGTAAATAAAGAGCTTAATAAAAAAGAAAGCAATTGGTAATTTGGCAATTGCTTATTTTTATTAAACTCTTTATTTACATAATATGATCTCAATACTGAAAACTTCCCACAGAATAAAGGTCTGTCAAGATTTGTGCCATTATTACTGATTTTTTTATATGAATATTAGGAATGCTACCATATGGAAGGGTCCTGCTCATGATTGTTGATTTGAAGTGATTTGATCACTGAGGTTTTTCTCTGAAAAAATTCTGCATTGACAATACATCAAAGGTTAGCAAATACATAACCTATGAATATCTTAAAATTTTCTTTAATGTTGTACTTAGTAAGCAGTTACATTTTCAATGACGTTTTCCAAAATACCTTAAATACTTCATTCTTGGTATAGTTTGTATTGAGCATGTGCTTTTCTTCCATTCTTGCAAATTGAGTATAAAATATAAATATACAACACTGTACTAAAAATATAACATCAGGCATAGTAAAAAAGAACACAAAAGCATCTTGTTAATCATAAATGACATATATGCATCTCTCAAGCTTATAATGTCTAGGTATGATAACACTGTTAAAAAAAAAAAGAGATAACATTGTGTGGTTAAAAGATAACACTACAGTTACTGGAAGAGAATTAGTAGCAACGGTGACTAAATGATATGCTAAAAATGAAGATATCATTACGATTTGATCAGCACATTCACTTTGAATGGATGATGACATGTTTCATCTGGAAAGGATTGTGATGGAAAGCATCTAACCATTTGGTGTAGTCTGATAATAAATGAGCCATTACACAGATGAAATTAACTACATGAGCAGAATCAGCAAATACTACAGCACTGGGAAAAAAATTGCTAATTGAACTGATAACTGAGAGGAGACCTACACAAAATCTACAAAGAAAGAATGTGAAAAACTGAATGAGGCTTTTGGCCAATGCCCCACTCTTCCATTTGAAAAATCAACATGAAGATGGCTGAAAATTTGGCATTTAAGATAACAAAATTCTGAATTGGTTGAAACTAAATTCTAATAAACTAGAGATGCATTGTATGTTCAGTTTTGCTTTGGTATTCAGCTGATTCAGTGTGATTTTTTAAATATAATCAGTAGAAAGATTTGGTACTCAGTAGGCTAAGGCAGAAAAATTCCTATTACATGCATCATAACAAATGTAGCCCATTGGGAAAAGTCGCCCCTTATCTTATGCGAGTGCCTATGAAGGCTTGTTGTTTGCTATAAGTACTTTCTTTAGAGTTTTTATTTTAGATTATATTATGCAGTCTTAAAAGTTGTTTATATTATGAGGCATTAAAATTTATCTTCTTCAATACTTTACTTCACATATGGAAAAAGAGTACAGTTTTGGTAATGAATACTAAAAAAGCAAGTTTTACGATTTATATGCAGATTCAAAATTGATAAAATGTAAAATATGAAAACAAGAAAATATCTGGATGATGTAGAAAAAAAAATGAAGTACAAATCTCTGATTATTCATGTAAAATGCAAGCACAGCTAAGAATTTGTAAATAAAACTGAAATATCAAATCACAAAATCTTTAAAATATATATATATATATATATATATATAGGATGTAAATGGCAAATAGGCAAGATCTTTGCATTAAGATTGGGCTGAAAATGATTGCTAAAATAAAAAAAAATAAAAATAAAAATAAAAAATTCTTCTGGCATCAGCTACCTCATCGCAAGAATATTTTTCGGAATATTTATGAAGAAACCACATGTAGACTATTCCCAGAAATGCTGACAAATTACATTTTCTATATCATAAATATTCTGAAAAATATTCTTGCGATGAGATAGCTGGTGCCAGAAGAATTTCAAGATAATGATTATTAAAACAATAATCATTATCTATATTTCACAATTTAAAATAGAACTACTGTTGATATTTTATTCTGTTATTTGAAGAAATAAATGAAATATTTTTTTTGATTTTTATGCTGTATTCACACCTCCCAGTTAGTGCTCCCTGGAAAATGCTGGATATACTTCCCATAGGCTAATGTGGGTGGTGAAGCATGTCAGAACCAATCACCAAATATGTGGATTTTTTGCTGATTATGAAAGGAATAAAAGACTGAGAAAAATCATGCAATGCACCCTCAATTCCTTTTTCTCATAGAGAAAATTTATGAAGCCTGTCAGTGAAAGCCTTCACAGAAGCCCACAAGCTAAAGCAGTAAGAGGACTAAAAACATCAACTCAGGAGAAACCCACTCAGCATATCCACTTACAATATTTGTATCCTCTTGAAATCTGAAAAATTTCATGAACTTTGCACCACAGCAGAGTCAGCAAAACTTAATGCAGTCTGCATTGAAGAACACACGTACAGAATAGATTTTGTATAGAATGAAGTCATATCAAATGACAACAAAATGGACTTTCATCAATTAGTATTATTATTACATGACACCTCCAAGGAGTCCAAAGACTCATCAAGGGAGGACACCTATTCTACTACTCTCCATCTCCCACTGAATCCACCAACTACAGCAAACTGCATCATTTACACCAGTGCCATCTACTGCCCATCACCACCAACACTACTATTTTCACTGACAATTACAAACATCCATGCCCATCTATACATTATACAAATCTGGTAATGGAGGAATTGGAATCCTAGTCAACAAAATGATCTATAATCGTGCCATCTATCTCCAAAGTCTCCAATGGCCATAACTTTAAACTCAAATCCCAAAGAAACAATAACCTCTACCTATGCACCCACTGAGACTTCAGATGATAACTCCAAGAATGCTTTCTACAATCAATTCTTAGACTTTCTTTTCACTGTACCAGCACACAATATCCACATCACTGGTGGAGAGTTTAATGCACGAATAGGATCAAATGTTTCAGGAATTACACAAAATATATTACCTTTCATGTACCACAATACAACAAATGAAAATGGAAATTTCCTAGCTGATTATGCAACACTCATAACATTGTCAATCTGCAGAGCAAATTTCCATACAAACCTGAAAGAAAATGGATCTGGGAACATCCAAATGGAACAAGATCGCAAACTGATCATATTGCAATCTATGGAAAGTGGGTGAGATCAGCTCAAAATTGCAGAACTTACAACAGTATAGAATTAAACTCCATCTATAGAATGTTAAGTGCACATATAAAACTTCACCTCAGTGCTTTTATACCTAAATCAAGAATAAAATAAATATCACTGGAATGATCTAACTCTTCCTACCAAACAAAGATAAAGAAGCGCTACAAAACAAACTAATTGAAGCCCCACTGCCTGAAGAACCATTCCAGAGCTTCATTCATATTATACAATCCATCCATGAAGTAGCAGCAAAAACTGTGGTCACCAAGCCCTCTTCATCTTCTCAAAGGAAATGGGTAGAAGATAACTACTGAAGAACTGATTAACAAGCATAATGACATTAGGCAGCAATACAGAAATCAGAGGATGCACAATCTAAATACTCAGTTAAAATAACAAAATGATCAAGTATTTATGGCCTTTCAAAATGACAAAGAAAACCATATCCAGGCCATATGTCAAAAATTAGAACAAAATCAAAATATCCATAAAACCAGAGAAATGTACTAAGTAGCTAATTCCATATGAACCAAAGAAAGGATGCCCAAAAAATTAAGAATAAAAGCTAAAGACAGCAAGGAAGACAAAAATGAATACTAGTGTGGAAGAATTACTTAGAAAAATTATTAATTAATTCATCAGTGAACTTCACAACAGATTCTTTGCCAGAAATAATAACCCAAAAGAACTTTCCATTATGTGTAACAGTTTTACAATGCAAGAATTCGAAACTGCACTAAAAACCAAAAAAGAACGAGAAAGAACTGGATGGCATAATAGCAGGCTATTAAACATGGAGGGAAAAGAGCTTTGGAAACAACTGTTAAATATCTGTAATATGGCTCTAGCTACATCCAACATTCCATCACAGTGAAAAGAAGGTCACTAAACAATATCAATACCCAAGAGAGGCAATCTGAACAACTCCAAAAATTACACAGGAATCACACCACTTCCCCTATTATACTGAAAATATATAACATGATGCCTCAAAACTGAAAGGAACCATATGTAACACCTCTTCTACTCAAAAACAAACAAGTTTCATGAAAAATAGAAGCACTGTTGAACACATACACTGCCTCAAAAGGTGCTAGAAGGAGCAAGAGATAAAAGCCTTCCTTTATGTAAGTCGGGCAGCGAGAGATATGAGATTTTTGCTTGAGACTGTACGGAAGAAGACAGAGAGAGGAAAAATAGTGTGCGTGTTGCCTAGGTATGGTAATGATGAGCTGAGCAGAAGAGCGGTGATATTGAATGGCATAATAGCGAGAATGTGTGACAAGAGAGGACTGGTATATGTGGATGCTTGGAGTGCATTTGAGGAAAGAGAGGAGTTGTATGCGAGAGACCGTTTACATTTGAATGAGGAAGGACGTAGGCATCTGGAGAGATTGCTGTTCTGAACGAGTCAGTGTGTCCCAGGGAGGATGATAGCAGGGGTGGCCTCTTGTGGGAATGGATACTTGGAAGAAGGGAGACAATGTCAGGTAACACTGAGCCCAGTGGAGTCTAGAAGGGATAATGCTGGGTATAGAAACAATGGCATTTATATGCTGTATACTGATGCCAGGAGTATCCGGAATAAGGGAGAGGAATTGGTGGCGCAGATAGCATCAGCCTGGCCAAAAATTATTGCGATCACTGAGACGTGGTTGACAGAAGGGGATATAAAAACAGGAATAGAAGTCGCTGGGTATAGCATTTTTCGTCAGGATAGGAGGGGAAAGCGTGGTGGTGGGGTGCTGCTTATGATAAGTGATGACCTATGTCCTCTAAGAGTGGAGAATTTGGAAGGAAGTGAGACAAATGATTTTGAGAGCGTATGGTGTGAGGTGGAGGTAGGCAAGACAGGATATTTAGTAGGGTGTTGCTACAGACCCAGGAGCACAGAGGATGGGGACCAGGAGATGTTTAGACAGCTAAGTTTGGCAAGTGCAAGAAGAATGATTGTTATGGGAGATTTTAACTTCAGTAGTATAAATGGGAGAGAGGAAGATGCATGTAACAATAGGGGAATGGAATTTCTAGAATTCTTGAGGGACAAATGTCTTAGGCAACATGTAACAGAGGGAACAAGGGGTTCAAAAATTTTGGATTTGGTTACAGCATCAGAAGAGTTGATAATAACTGAGTTGACGTCTCTCCCACCAGTTGGAGAGAGTGACCATATGGTGTTGACTTGGAAAATGAATAGACATGCAGGAGTATCAAAGAGACGGGAACTTATGTGGAATTATAAGGCAGGTGATTATAATAGTCTTAGACGTCAACTCCGGGAAGTTTCATGGAGGGAGGAATTGGAAGGCCGGGATATCACCAGTGCATGGGAAATTGTGAAAGAATATTTGTTATCAGCAATGGTAAGTTGTATACCACGAGTGAAGAAGAGGACGCAATTTGGAGTAAAGTGGATGACAAACAATATTAAACAGGAATTGCATGCGAAAAAGAGGCTATGGAAGAGATATAAGGAGACAGGTGAAGAGATGCATGAGGAATATAAGACACAGGCCAGAAGAGTGACTAGTGTGGTAAGGAAAGCGAAACTGGAATATGAGAGGAGATTGGCCCTAAGATCCAAAGAAAATCCTGGGGAATTTTTTAGCTATGTGGTCAGTAGGAGGAGAAATGACTGTGGAAGAATGATATTGTGGGATAAAAATGGGAATAGAGTGACTGATGCAGAGGACATAGTGGAATTGTTCAATGAACACTTTATTGGAGTATTTCATCCTAGAGGAGTCAGTTTTAATGCTAGAGGGATAGGACTAGTACGAGGTCTGGAGGTACAGGAGGAGAGTGTGTTTCAGATACTGAGTACTCTGGATGTCAGTAAAGCTGTGTGACTGGATGGTATTTCGCCACGAGTTTTGAGAGAATGTGCTAGGGAATTGACAGTACCTTTAACGTGGCTTTTCAATGAAAGTCTGGCTTTGGCAAAGGTGCCCAGGGAATGGAAGGAAGGTAAGATAGTGCCATTGCATAAGGGTGGTAACAGACTGGAAGTGTCTAATTATAGGCCAGTCTGTGTGTCATCAGTAGTTGTTAAGATCTTGGAGAAAGTAGTGAGGGACCGTGTACAGCATTGGGCAGATGAGGGTAATGTTATCTGTGAGAATCAACATGGATTTGTGAAAGGACGCTCTTGTTTTAGCAATATGCTAGCCTTTTATAATAAAGTTACAAGAACATTAGATGAGGGAAAGGCATATACTGCAATTTTCTTCGACTTGGCGAAGGCATTTGACAGGGTGCCACATGATAAGCTGATATTTAAGTTGCATCACATGGGTCTGGATGTCAGATTGGTCAACTGGATTCAGGATTGGCTGTCTGATAGGTATCAGAGAGTTGTGTATGGTGGAGCAGTTTCCAGGAGGCAGAGGGTTACAAGTGGGGTCCCACAGGGCTCAGTACTAGGACCTATATTGCTTAACCTTTATATCAATGACATAGCCAGTGGATTGCAGGGGGATATTCAGTTGTTTGCAGATGATGCAAAGCTGGGAAGGATTATTAGTAATAGTGCAGATGGTGTAGCCCTGCAAGAGGATTTAAATAAGCTAGATAGATGGGCAAATGAATGGGGATATCAGTTTAATGCAGCAAAATGTAAGGTTTTGAGGTTTGGGAAACATCGATGGGATGCTGCATACTCTATGGGAGGAGTTATACTGGAGGAAGTAGGGGAGACAAGAGATCTGGGGTTGATGATTGATAGAAACCTGAAGTTTAGGGGACATATTGCAAAGGTGGTGAAGGTAACACAGAGGATTGCTGCTATTATGAGAAGGACACTGACCTGCAGAGATAAGAGGGTTATCATTCCGTTGTATAAGTCTCTGATCAGACCACACTTGGACTATTGTTCTCAGATTTGGTCCCCAGGATTTGAAGGGGATAAATTAACTGTGGAAAGGATACAAAGACGGATGACAAAGATGGTTTCAGGACTGTACAAGGATAGTTATGAGGATCGGCTGAGAGAATGTGGACTGCAGGGTTTGGTGGATAGAAGGAGAGGTGATATGATTGAGACTTTTATATTGTTGAGAGGTGGTTACAGGGTTGACACTGGGGAGTTCTTTCGCTTGGTTGATCATCGGGAAGGAGTGATGACAAGAGGCCATCCCTGGAAGTTACGAAAGGAAACTGTGAGCAAGAGGGTAAGGAGTGGTTTCTTTGTGTGGAGGGTGGTTGAGCCGTGGAATGCATTGCCTGATGGAGTGGTGGGAGCGAGAACGGTCAGTGAGTTTAAAGGGTGGTATGATAAACTTTGTGTTTCTCAGGGGGGGACCTCCCCTCGATGAGTCTTGACAGACTTTGTGTTTCTTAGGAAGGACCTCCCACAATGAGTCTTTTGACTCCTTGGAGGCCTGAATAATAATAATAATAATAATTTAAACTTCATAGATTTCTCAAACGCCTTTGTTTCAATCACCACACCAAGGAGGTTCAAAATTCTCAGTTGTTATGGTATACCCTTGAAAATAATCAAAGCAATAGCAGAACTATAGCAGAATTACCATGCAAGAGTAAGGGGCAATGGAGAGATGACTGAGAGTTTCCTCTTTTCATTGGAATTCTTCAGTGAGACTCACTGGCACCATATCTATTTATTATTACCCTTGATTACATATTCAGATGCACAGGAAATGAGTATAGAATAACTCTCGAAGATTCAGCAGAACAAATCCACATAGGCAAACTCTATTTTACAGATGATGTATTGACTGACTCTGACTGTCATTCAGCTTAAAACCACTTAGATAAGCTATGTAAAAATGCAGTATTGATTGCATTGGCAGTCAATAGATGTAAAAATCCTAAAAAACAGAACACAAGGAAATATTCGACTAAATGACTACATTCTTGAAGAAGGAAATGATTTTCAGTACCTTGGTTCCTATATTGATACTCTAACAGAAACACTGATAAGACAGCTCTTCAGTTCCATAAAAGTCTAATATCTGGACATCCTATCTCATCACCACAAATACCAAAATTTGTCTGTACCAAATCACCAGTCAAGACATATTCACATATGGTGCCCAGACATGGAACATCACTACTCAACAAGCAGTTAATATCATCAACAGCTTTGGGATAACGTGCCTGACATACAAAATTAGTGCGAAATTTAAAATGCCGTTCATGACAGATAGAACCATCTATGAGAACCTTAGTGTACCAGTTTCAACTCTCTACCTGCATCATTCAGTTGGAGGCACTCATCTGACTAACACATGGCATGCTGATTGGCTGTAATGTTAAAAATTGAGTAAGGCACTACAAAATAAAGATTTATTGTTACAAAGACCATATTTTTACAACGTACTTAAGCTCTTACAAATTGCCTACCGGTTTCGCTAGTAACTGACCAGCTTTCTCAAGGCTTGCATAGTACAAAAAAGAGGTAAATGCAAAAAAGGTTTCAAAATACAAAGAACCGTTAGTACCTGTTAGGTAGCTAGGGTGACACGTTCGCGTGACATAACTACTCAGCATCATGAACACGCGTTACATGCAAACGCGTAATATGATTATTTGCATACTGTAGCTCTGTTGGAATGAGGGAGTTAATAAGATTTTTCCAGGTATCGTTCAGAATGGCACCTTGATTTCTGTTTAGGTTACTTCCCGTACGTAATACAACTGCCGCTTCTTTAAATACTCGATATCTGTAATCCTCGTCTACGTAGGGCATGGAGCTGTTATTTCAGTCTATAGTGTGGTTCGAAGTTGAAAAGTGATGTGCCAATCCTGAGGTGATCGTTCTGTTGTGATTAACATCGCCTATATGTACTTTCTGTCTTATTTCCAGGCTTCTCGAAGTCTGTCCGATGTAGGAAAGACCGCACATGCATGGAATATTAGACACACCTGGATATTTATAAAATGGCACACTGTCTTTAGGGGATCTTAGGACCTGTCTTATGCTATTTGTTGGTTTAAATACAACCCTAATGTTATGTGTCTTTAACAATCTTGCAATTTTTGTTGAAGTTGAACCTATAAAGGGGATGACTGCTGTTGAGATATGCTGGGCGACTGTTCTTTCTTGTTGGTTATCTATGTAAATTTGTTGATGATGTGTCTAGGATAACCATTTTGTGATAGAGTTGTAGCTATTTGAGACAGTTCTGTTTGAACTTCTTCCTAGTCAGAGATAAATTTTCTAGCTCGATTTCTTAGCATGTGGATGATGCTGTGTTTCTGTGACCTATGATGGTTAGAAGAGTAATGTAGATATCTTCCAGTGTCCGTTGGTTTTTTGTAAATCGACAGTTTGATGCTGTTTCCTTGTCTTTTTACTAGTAAGTCCAAGAAGTGTAGCTGTTCGTTATTTTCTACTTCTAGAGTAAATTTTATTTTATTGTGGAGTGCATTGATTCTGTTAACAAACAGGTGTAGGCTTTCTAAGTTGTCTTTCCATATGATGAAGATGTCATCCACATATCTCCACCATATAGAAGGTTTAGGAGTAATGCTGGTGAATATTTCATCTTCAAATTTCTCCATGAAAAGAACTGCATATGGTGGCGACAGAGGGCTGCCCATGGCTAGGCTTTCTAATTGTTTGTATATCTTGTTGTTAACTTTGAAAAAATTTGATTGTAGGCAATGTTCAAATATCTTTGTGATATCTGCAGGAAAGATATCTTTGATAATGTTCATTGCTTCTTCTACTGGTACATTCGTGAACAAGGACACTACATCTAGGCTGGCCATTATGTCTGTTTGTGTAATTTTTATGTTTTTTAGTTTATCCACAAAGTGTTGAGAATTTTTTAAGTAGGACTCTGTTTGTCTAATTTTTCCTTTAAGTAAATTCGCTAGGTGCTTGGCCAATAGGTACGTTGGGGATGACCTGCCATCCACAATCGGACGAAGTGGCACTTCTCCTTTATGCACTTTAGGCGCCCCGTACAGTCTAGGAGTGATGGGATGTGAGGATTTAAGTTTTCGTTTTAATTCTTCAGGCCAAGTATTCATGTTACGGATTAGGAAGTTTGTCTCATTGTGGTTCTTCATTGTGGGATCTCTGGTGAGGATTTTGTACGTGGAACTGTCAGATAGTAAGTCGTTTAACTTCTTCATGTAGTCTTTTGAGTTAAGGATAACGGTGGCATTCCCCTTGTCTGCTTTCATAATTATTATTTCTTTGTTCTTCCTTAAGTCCCCAATAGCTTTCCTATCATATGGAGTGGTATTCGGTTGTGTTTGTTTTGCTGTTGCTAGGATGATAGTGCTTTTGAATCTAATGTCGTTGGCTACACCTTGTGGTAGTGGGTAGAGACTTTTTTCGATTCCACACATAAAGTCCATTTTTGGGATGTAATTAGGAGTGATAGAAAAGTTAAAACCTTTTTTTTTTGAATCTCCGATTCATGTTTCGAAAGGCAGCGATTCGACAGGTTGAAGATCACTTTGTTAACTGGGAGGCCATTGTGTGTCTGGTATTTTTTCTTGTACAGTTCATTAAATTTTCTAATTTGTTTGGCTTTATTGAACTGGAAAGTTTTCTCGTAGCTCTGTTCTAACATGTGGTCTATATAATTCCAGGTCGTATAATCAAGACTGTTGGAATTGTCATCAAAATATTCGCGGCAATTAATATCACTAATATTCAATAGGTCACAGAAACACAGCATCATCCACATGCTAAGAAATCGAGCTAGAAAATTTATCTCTGACGAGGAAGAAGTTCAAACAGAACTGTCTCAAATAGCTACAACTCTATCACAAAATGGTTATCCTAGACACATCATCAACAAATTTCTATACATAGATAACCAACAAGAAAGAACAGTCGCCCAGCATATCTCAACAGCAGTCATCCCCTTTTTAGGTTCAACTTCAACAAAAATTGCAAGATTGTTAAAGACACATAACATCAGGGTTGTATTTAAACCAACAAATAGCATAAGACAGGTCCTAAGATCCCCTAAAGACAGTGTGCCATTTTATAAATATCCAGGTGTGTATAATATTCCATGCACGTGCGGTCTTTCCTACATCGGACAGACTTCGAGAAGCCTGGAAATAAGACAGAAAGTACATATAGGCGATGTTAATCACAACAGAACGATCACCTCAGGATTGGCACATCACTTTTCAACTTCGAACCACACTATAGACTGGAATAACAGCTCCATGCCCTACGTAGACGAGGATTACAGATATCGAGTATTTAAAGAAGCGGCAGTTGTACTACGTATGGGAAGTAACCTAAACAGAAATCAAGGGGCCATTCTGAACGATACCTGGATAAATCTTATTAACTCTCTCATTCCAACAGAGCTACAGTACGCAAATAATCATATTACGCGTTTGCATGTAATGCGTGTTCATGATGCTGAGTAGTTATGTCACGCGAACGTGTCACCCTAGCTACCTAACAGGTACTAACAGTTCTTTGTATTTTGAAACCTTTTTTGCATTTACCTCTTTTTTGTACTATGCAAGCCTTGAGAAAGCTGGTCAGTTACTAGCGAAACCGGTAGGCAATTTGTAAGAGCTTAAGTACGTTGTAAATATATGGTCTTTGTAACAATAAATCTTTATTTTGTAATACTTTATGACCAAAACATGTACAATTTGAGTAAGGCACTATGATAAAGTTTTTCAGCAAAGAAGGACTTTTTCCAAGTGCTATCAAAACAGTGATTAGATGGAGTTTATGGGGAAGCTTCTCCCCATATTCCACTGTGAAGGAATGGGGTAAACAGTTTCATGTAGGAAGAGAGAGCATCGAAGATGATCCTCATGATGGTCAGCCTGTGGAAGTAATGACACTCTTGTTGACGAAGAGCTGCTCAATGGCAGACAGCTGAAGCTCAAAGAAATCTCAGCAAGGTTGGGACTTTCTATAACAACCATCTTTTCTATCATTTTGCAAGCTTCACATGATGAAGATCAGTAAGAGCTGTGTTCCCCAACCTCTCTTTTCAATCCAAACGGAGAATCATGTGACCTGTTCCCACAACTTTTTAGTGTTTTGCCAAGCGAATCAAAGAGAAGTGCTAGAATCCAATGTTACCAGGGATGAAACCATGTCCTTTATTACGATCCTCATTCCAAAAGGGAATCAATGGAGTGGTGCACAACAGGCAAAGCACTGTAGAGAAAAACCAAGGTCACACAGTCCACCAAGAAGGCCATTGCAACAATCTTTTGGGGTTGCCGAGGAATTCTCTTGATTGACTTCAAGGAAAGGAATGCCACTATGAATGCAGAATATTATGCTTCACTTCTGCACAAGCTGCATGATGCCATAAAGGAGAAACAACGATAATGCTCCAGCCCACACAGCTATTATTGCAAAGGCTGTAGTGAAGGACTGTGGCTTCCAGGAGATTGAACACCTGTACTATAGCCCAGATCTGGCACACAGTGACTACTATCTCGTCTCAAAACTGAAGACCACTGAGGAAAAAAATTTGCAAATGACAATGAGGTGAAAGATGCATTTTTAGGTCATTATGCAGAAAAAAGTACAGACAATTTTTTTCAAGGACATGGAAATGTTAATTCAAATATGTGAAAAATGTGTTGAAGGGAGATTATGTTGAAAAGTGATATCTTGCCATGTATGAGGGTGGTTTCATGAGTTTCCTGCCTAAGTTTTAGAGGTGATAAAAAGAAAACAACCACCTCTAAAACTTAGGCAGGAAACTCATGAAACCACCCTCATACATGGCAAGATCACGTTCCTAATACTATCATTCTTGAAGAAAGCCAGTAAAGATCCCTAACAAAAACAGTTCAAAAAATTCAACTGAGATGGTTGGGACACCAATTTAGACATTCACCTACATTCAGTGCTCTCACTCTCTATAGGCCAACTAATGGACACAGAGGGAGACCAAGAAAACAGTTTTGGCAATACATACGCAAATGTCTTTTAAAGGATGACACTCACGAATCATTTGACATTTACCACTTGACTCACATCACAGCACAGCAACTTAGGTCACTTTCATCCATTAGACTATCTTCACGAGTTTTAGTTATGTGAATATTTCTGCATATATATTTCAATTCATATATGAATAAATGATGATGATTGATTTTTAAATAAATGTTTTCCCTAGATAATTAAATGGAAAGTTTTATTATATTGAAATGCAGGATTGTATGGATCCATATATCCATATGGATCCGTATACAGCATTGGGCAGATGAGGGTAATGTTATCTGTGAGAGTCAACATGAATTTGTGAAAGGGCACTCTTGTTTTAGCAATGTGCTACCCTTTTATAATAAAGTTACAAGAACATTAGATGATGGAAAGGCATATACTGCAATTTTCTTAGACTTAGCGAAGGCATTTGACAGGGTGCCATTTGATAAGCTGATATTTAAGTTGCAGCACATGGGTCTGGATGTCAGATTGGTCAACTGGATTCAGGATTGGCTGTCTGATAGGTATCAGAGAGTTGTGTATGGTGGAGCAGTTTCAAGGAGGCAGAGGGTTACAAGTGGAGTCCCACAGGGCTCAGAACTAAGACCTATATTGTTTAACCTTTATATCAATGACATTGCCAGTAGATTGCAAGGGGATATTCAGTTGTTTGCGGAATTATGCGAAGCTGGAAAGGATTATTAGTAATAGTGCAGATGTGGTAGCCCTGCAAGAGGATTTGAATAAGCTAGATAGATGGGCAAATGGGGGTGTCAGTTTAATGCAGCAAAATGTAAGGTCTTGAGGTTTGGGAAACATCGATAGGATGCTGCATTCTCTATAGGAGGAGTTAGACTGGAGGAAGTAGGGGAGACAAGAGGTCTGGGGTTGATGATCAATAGAAACCTGAAATTTAGGGGGCATATTGCAAAGGTGGTGAAGGTAACACAGAGGATTGCTGAAGTTATGAGAAGGACACTGACCTGCAGAGATAAAAGGGTTATCATTCCGTTGTATCTCTGATCAGGCCACACTTAGACTATTGTTCTCAGATTTGGTCCCCAGGATTTGAAGGGGATAAATTAACTGTGGAAAGGATACAAAGACGGATGACAAAGATGGTTTTCAGGACTGTACAAGGATAGTTATGAGAATCGGATATGATTGAGACTTAAACTGTTGAGAGGTGGTTACAGGGTTGACACTGGGGAGTTCTTTCGCTTGGTTGAACAGCGGGAAGGACTGATGACAAGAGGTCATCCCTGGAAGTTATGAAAGGAAACTGTGAGCAAGAGGGTGAGGAGTGGTTTCTTTGCATGGAGGGTGGTTGAACCGTGGAATGCATTGCCTGATGGAGTGGTGAGAGAGCGAGAATGGTCAATGAGTTTAAGGAGTGGTATGATAGACTTTGTGTTTCTTAGGGGAAGACCTCCCCTCGATGAATCTTGACAGACTTTATGTTCTTAGGAAGGACCTCCCACGATGAGTCTTTTGACTCCATGGAGGCCTGAACAATAATAACAATATATAGTTTATTGCCAAATGTAGAACTTAAGTTTCAATTTACAAGAGAGCTTATGAGAACATAATCTTCAGAATCGAAGTTGCTCTGGCCTGCAATAATTAAATTACACAAACTCTGCTCACGAATCTGTATATTCGCCCTTTATTAGTGCACTGATTAGGTTTCACATGCCTGAGCTCTTGGTTCTCATTAGACACCCACCTTCAAATTGTCCAAGTTGAAAAATTTTGGGGTTCCAAAAGAAAATGAATACAAAACCTCATTTATACTCTCCCAAAACTATGTCAGAGAATTTTTTCAATGGTTTAAAATTCTCGATCATAGCACCTCTCCTTTTTCTACCAAGCTCTGCATCCATATTCCTTCAGCTTATCTTCAAAACTAACACTGTTCCTGATACCATTTTCGTTATCTGCCTCTGCACTCTTTCCATGGTTAATTAATCATCTTCAAATCCTGGGGACCAAATTTGAGAACAATAGTCCGAGTGTATCAGGGCTTTATACAATGGAATGACAACTCTTATCTCTGCAGGTCAGCATCCTCTTCAGTATTGAAGCAATCCTCTGGTTACCTTCACCACCTTTGCAATACGTTCTCGGAATTTCAGGTTTCTATCAATCATCACCCTCAGATCCCTTGTCTCCTCCACTTCCTCCAACAGTGTATGCAGCCTCCCATTGATGTATCCCAAACTTGAAGATGGCATTTAGCTGCATTAAACTGACATCCTCCATTCATTTTTCCCATCTGTTGAGTTTATTCAAATCCTCTTACCGGGATACCACATCTGTACTATTACTAATAACACTTCCCAACTTTACATCATCTGCAAAAAACTAAATATCCCCATGCAAACCACTGACAATGTCAGTGACATTAAGGTTAAACAATACAGGGTTCAGTACAAAGCCTTGCATTGTTTCCTATCAGATATACAATCCTGAATCAAGTTCACTAACCTGATATCTGAACCCAAGTGCTGCAACTTAATATCAAGTTTATCATGTGGTAACCTATCAAATGCCTTTGTAAAATCTAAAAAAATGGCAGAATATGCCTTTCCCTCATCAACTGCTTTATTGTTAAAGCTTTACTAAAACAAGAGTGCCCCTTAACAAATCCATGCTGATTGTTACTGATAACATTATCCTCATCTGGCCAACACTGTAAATGATCCCTCATTAATTTCTCCAAAATTTTAACAACTACATATGAAATACTGACTGGTCTATACCTTGACACTTCCAATCTGCTACTACCCTTAGGCAATGTCACTATCTTACCTTCCTTCCACTCCTTGGGCATTTTTCCTATAGCCAGGCTTTCATTGAAGAGCCAGGTAAAATGGAGCTGTCAATCTTTAGAATATTCTCTCAAAACCTGCAAAATCCCATCAAGTCCCATTGCTTTATTGAAATCCAGAGAATTAATTATTTGAAACACTCTCTCTTCTTGCACTTCTAAACCTCAAACCTGCCCTATCCCTCTAGTATTAAAACCTACTTCTCCAGGATGAAATATCCCAGTAAAGTGTTCACTGAACAAATCAACTATGTCCAACTCTATTCCCATTTTTATACAACAACATTATTCTTCCACAATCATTTCTCCTCCTACTGGACACATAACAAAAAAACTCCTTAGGATTTTCTTTGGATCTCAGGGCCAATCTTCCCATATTCTAGTTTTGCGTTCCTTACCATACTAGTCACTCTCCTTGCCTGAGTCTTATATTCTTTATGCATCTGCTGTCCATTCATCTTATTATATCTCTTCCATAACCTCTTTTTTACCTGCAGTTCCCATTTGATATTGTTTGCCATCCACTTTACATCAAATTGTGTTCTCTTCTTCAGTAGTGGTATAAAACTTGCAATTGCTGCTAATAAATATTTCTTCACAAGTTCCCAAGCACAAATGATATCTCACCCTTCTAATTCTTCCCTCCATGGAACTGCCCCAAGATGATATCTAAAACTATTATAATCACCTGCCCTTATCATTCCACATACATTTCTTCTCTTCAACACTCCTGCATGTCTATTCATCTTCCAAGTCAAAAACCACGTGGTCACTCTCACCAACTTGGGTAAGAGATGGCATCTCAGTTATAATCAGCTATTCTGATGCTATGACCAAATCCAAAACTCTGGAACCTCGTGTTTCTTCTACTACATGCTGCCTAAGACACTTGTCCATTAAGAATTCTAGAAATTCCATTCCATATTACTACATATGGTTTTAACTTCCCAATTTATATTACTGTAGTTAAAATCTCTCATAACAATCATTCTTCTTGCACTTGCCACGCTCAACTGCCTAAATATTTCTTGCTCCTCACCCACTATGTGGTGGCCTAGTTGGCCGAGTGGTTAGCAAATTCGCTCTGCAGCCAAGAAGCTGTGGGTTCAAATCTCACCAAGGGCATGGATGCTTGTGATTGTTCCACTAACCAATTACCATATGTACTGCTGCTGTGACTTGTGTTCTGGCACAGCATGACCTTTGATGTTTTTGCACCATAAACATCAAACAAAAAAAAATAATAAAAAATCACCCTTTATGCTCCATGGCTTATAGCAACACCCCACTAAATATCCTGTCCTGCCCACCTCTACCTCACACCATATACTTTCAAAACCATTAATACCACTGTTTTCCACTAATCTGGGAGGACATGTCATCACTTATCATAAGCAGTACTACACCACTGCATTTTCCCTTCCTATCCTGTTGAAAAAATGCTGTAGCCTGCTACTTCTATTCCTGTTAGTATATCCTCTTATGTCAACCATGCCTCAGAGATCCGAATAATCTTTGAAAAGGCTGATGCTATCAGCACCACTGATTCATCTCCTTTATTCTAGATACTCCTGGCATTAGTATAAAGGCATCATCACTGTTTCTATACCTACCATTATCCCCCCCCCCAGACTCCACTGGATTCAGCATTACCCAATGTATTTCCCCTTCTTCCTAGCACCTATTCTCACAAGAGGCTGACCCTGCTACCATTCATCCATATAATTCTAGTTTCCTTGCATTGACACACTGACTCGTGAAATTTTTCAAAAATAAGTGACGAGTTCTTTTTTAAACTTTCAAATTTTTTCAGTTTCCAAACCTCAACTACCACTCGACACAGTAATAAACCTGTCATCCCTTACCCTGAAACCAGAAGCAATCAGCGCACTCGTGCATGGCCATAACTTTGCCATAGCACTGAAAAAGATCCCATCTGAAGAAATAATGATTCAGGTAGAACGTAATATCCATAACCTTCCCAACCACATTGCCAACAATATCAGACTGGATGTAGTCAGTGTTCTTACCCAAGAGCCAAACCACCAAAGAGCAACCTGTCAAAAGAAGAATTCAAAGCTCTGCAAGAAATGAAAAACAACAGTAAAATAATAATTACTAAAGTGGATATGGGAAATGCCACTGTGGTTCTAAACTAAACTGACTGCACAGGTAAGCCTGCCTCTTTAATTTTAGATCAGTCTACCTACAGAATATGATCCCACCAGCTTCCAAATCAGAACACTCCATGGGCTCCTTAAGCATTACCCAATGTAATGCTTCGGCAGGCCAAGTGGCAATGAGGTTGCCTCTTGGCCTGCCGTAGTGACTCAGTGACTAAAACTTTTTAACTGTAGACCTCCTCGAATGTATGGACTACCAAAAATCCATAAGCAGAATGTACTATTACCTCCCATTGTGGATGGCATTGATTCCCTCCACATACAAATTAGCCAAACATTTAGCCTAAGCTCACACAATATACTGGCAACACACCTTCACACACAAAAAACTCAGTCCACTTTAAAGCCAGTATAGAAGACCTCTCACTCCAACACACTGAGATAATGGTCAGTTTTGATGTCTCCTTCTTATTCACCAATGTCTCACTCAAAGATACTTTACACTTCATCCAAGCCAAATTTCCTCCCAATATCTCAGCCATGTTTCAGTTCACCATGAACTCAGGCTATTTTGTCTGACAAGGAAATTTCTACGAACAGAGGGGACAGACATTGGTTCTCCACTCTCTCCACCCCTGGCCAACTTCTTTATGGAGACCTTTGAAGTAAAAGCCTTAAACTCTGCCCCACATAAACCCACTGTTTGGCTACACTAGGTGGATGATGTGTTCTATTTGGCTGCATGGCCTGGATACACTCCACAACTTCTTAACACACTTAACCAATCAACACCCCAGGATCCAGTTTTCCTTGGAAAGGAAAACAAGAGCAATCTCCCTTTCCTAGACACTCTGGTTACATGCCAGCCTGATGGATCCCTGGCTTTCTCTGTTTACAGAAAAACCTACACATACAGGTAGATACATTCACCAGCAGTCACCCCCACCCCTCCTCCCAGGATCTAGTTTACCTTGGAAAAGGAAAACAACAAAAGTTTCCCCTTTCCTAAACACTCTGATTACACACAGCCTAATGGATCCTCAGCTTTTTCTGTTTATAGAAACCCACACCTGAAGGTAGATACATTCACCAGCAGTCACCTCCACCTTCCCAAAAAGAAGGGATTATAAAAACCCTTATATAACAGGGCAAAATTAATCAGTTCAGATAACAATGCCCTAACTACTGACTTAACCATATCCTTAACACCTTCTGAGCCAATGGCTACAACCCCCCAAAAACTCAAAAAAATATTATAACCACAACCCCCCCCCCTCCTCCTCATAACAGAGATTCCTCTAAGTCTATCACCATTCCTTATATCCAGGGTACATCTGAAAAACTAACAAAAATCCCAAGAAAATATGACCTCACAACTTGTTACAAACCACATAAGAAATTGGCATCTCTTATCCACTCCACCAAAGACCTTAGACCTTCCCCTAGACCTACCTGAATCATGGAGTATACCAGGCCATTTGCAGCTGTAAACTGTCCTACTATGGCCAAACAGGCAGGACAGCCAAAATCAGGATATCCGATTTCACCAATATAGCCACTCAGGACTTGCTGACCATGCATTGGACACCCACCACAGAATATTCTGGAAGAAGGCCACTTTATTACACCACAGCAAGTACAAGTACAAAAGATTATTCCTAGAATCACCTCAGCTCTGAAAAACTTCCCAAAGGTGCTGGTAGGGGGGGGGGGCACCTTTAGGACTCTAGGGCCAACTTCAGTTGCCTTGCTTCAGCCTCATTTGTTTAGTGTTAGTGTCTGCATGCATATATATCATTGTTTTGTGATCCCTGCAGATGGCAATGTAACATTGCCAAAATATAGGAAGGTACTGATTAAAGTTTTTAATTAATTTCTAGTATATGTTTTCATTTCCTGAAAAATTAAAAGCTATGTATAACCAACATATAAGTTTATCTACAAAAATTAAAACCTTTATTAAAGAATATCCTTTGCAACATTAGAAATATGTGTAACTACAGTGTTCCCTATTTTGGTCACATAGAAAAATCCACTGAGCTGCATATGGCAGAGCTAGAGCCAGGCCGTTATCTAATCATGTTCTTAATAATGTGCACCATGAACGATGGAGATTCTATCAGTGATCGGGAAGAAATTAGAAAACATTTTTAGAAGCTGTGATGAGCTTCAGAGAGAAACTGTGGAATAAACAGAAACTGTCCTCAATGCAGTCCATCTTAATACTAACCTTAGATATAACTCTTCAGCTATCCAACTTATGTGTACAAAAGATCATGCTCACATCAATGTATCCAACAATAAAATGGTATCCAGAACGCTTTCAAATGTCAGCAACACATTTGCAACTTAATTTATAGCTGTTGTTCTTTTCTAATATATATTTTTTTGTATTTCTGTTTTCATGTTATGCACCCAATGAAGTCTTCTAAGAAGACATAACCAGTTGTGTATTCAAATAATAAATAGTATTTCATAATTTGGTATCTCTCGGCTTCTTCTAGTCATTAAATTTCTTCTATACACACAGACACATTTGGATTTAAGGATGGATCTTTTTATTTTTGCATTTTCATATGGTTCCATACCTAGGTGAAATATTATTATGCACATTTTTTTTTTTTTTTTAAATGTTTCTTAATTCTGCAATCTGGCTGAAGCACCAAATATTCAGCCGAAGTATAATGAATTTAATTTTAAACATTCTGAAATAAATTTTATAAACAAATGTTTTGAAGAAAAAAAATTATAGTAGATAAAATTTTTTATCAATGTTTAATTAGTGTATTTTTTTAAACATTTCTTTATAAATAATTCAGTATGCTCTGGCCGAACTTTTGGCGCTTCATAATAAATTTAGTTTAATTGTTTATCCAAGTGTGAGCAAACAAAGTTTGCACCTGAAAGTATCTCCAGGACTGGGGTAAGGTGGGTGCTTCAGCCAAATTTCAAATTGATTATTCAGTATTCAGTGCTTTGGCCGTATGTATGTTAGCTGGATGCATTTCTCAGTTATCCAAGGTGATCAACTGCTTTTATCAAGGAAAACAGGGAACAATGAATGCACTACTGGAATTGCCTTTAACAGAATCAAAGATAAGAACTACCAATATAAGAAACATCAACAAAAAAAGAGAAAAAAAAGAATTCTGGACTTAACAGTAAGAGTAAAAATAAAGAAATCAATACAATTGTTGTTAATGAGACCAAGAAGGCTAGAGTTGAATTAGATCCTTCTAATAATAACTATAAGATGAATTACTCATGCAAAAGGAATTAAGGAAAGGAAAGAGTAGCTATAATATTTGATACTAAGCATGAAGATTTTAAAAATAAGGAAATCCCATGTGGGGAACTAAACAATGCATACTTGTGTCTATGGGCTGACAAGCCAGTATCAAGAAACATAGGAAATTCAATAAAGAAGGACATAATGGAAAATAAAGTCAAGAAAAAGGAAAGGATTCTTGTTGGAAACCTAAAAAGAAAAGTAGGTATCAAATAAAGTAATCAGCATGTTTTGAAAAAGTGTAGAAAATGGCATGGCTAAAAATTATGGCAAATACCCTTAGATTTCTGGGAAAGACAAAGAATCATTACTTCTTTACTTCCATTAATTTGAATGAAGAGCATGCACACCTGAATGTGCATGCATATGCTTGAAAAACAAGGAAGTTTTTGTGATTGGATTAAAACTAATAGTTAGAATGGCAGTTGCAAAAAGTGCTATATAGGTTTGAAACACAAATCAATCTCTACCAGATGGTGAGCAGAAAGTAAAGAGGTATCAAAAGGAAAAATGTGCACATAAGTTCTGAAATGAAAGTGAAAGAACTTTCAGATGCAAATCATAGATTAAATTTACTGGTCTCGCGGGGTAACCCCAAGAGACCCCATGGAGTCAAAGACTCATCTAGGAGGTCCTTTTATTATACATACAGCTCACCATACCGAATATGATGAGCTGTATGATGATTCTCTGCAGACACCACACTCTCAGGTAAGGTATTCCAATCATTCACAACTCTGCATGCAAAAAACATGCTTCTCACTCCCCTGCTCACACTGTCTTTATACAGTTTCCAGGAATGACCTCTGGTTCTACCAGAGGAATGACCTCTGGTAGAATGAGTTCAAACCTCTCCAGCACTGATCCTACAACAACCCCTTACTAACTTGTGGGCCTCTATCATATCTCCCCTCTTCCTTCTATCCACTAGACTCTGTAAATTGCATCTTCTCAATCTTTCCTCAATCTTGCCAGCTGTGAAAAAAAAAAAGGGTATATGTGAAATTACAAGGGTGGTGATTATGAAGAACTCAGGAGAGAGAGCTTACAGGTGTGGCATGGAATGAGGAGTTAGCTGGAAAAGAGATCAATGCAGCTTGGGGGATATTCAAGAACTATCTAAACATATATTATGTTTAAAAAAAATGCAGTAGTTTGAAAACAAGAATGAAACCTTAGAGCAGTGTCTCTCAACGTTTTTTGGATCATGCCCCACCTCAACGACTCAAAGATTTTGATGACCCACCCCTCAGCATAATAGTCAGCCAAGTTCTCAAAAAGTATAATATAAATATGTATAAATATGTACATGTACATTTTGAAATTGACCCCTGTGGGGTGTACGCTCCACGTTGAGAAACACTGCCTTAGAGACTGAATAGCAAAATGTAAATAAAACACTGATCACCGGAAGGAGGATGAAGTAGCAATCCATGAAATGAAGCAGAGAAAGTTATTAGATAATCAATTAACCTATACTCTTGGAGATTACAGAGGAAAAGATAAAAAAAAAAAAGTTAAGTGGTATATAAAAGTAGCTAAACAGCAGCCACAGAAAGAGTTTGAAAAGAATATAGAAGATAAATGCTGGAAAGGTAGTAAAATATTTTCACTGCTACTAAGAAAGCTCAGAAATGGAAGGTGTACTGCAAAACAGGAATTGAAGCAATATAAAAACTGAGGTTATAAATATTCAATTTACCAAAGAGCATCTACCAAACAGAATGGAAGCAAGCCCACATCCAACTTGTATCCAAAAAGGGAAACAAAAGTCAGCCACCTACGTATTGTCCCACTGCTCTCACTGCTTTCAAAAGTAATGGAGAAGGTTATCAACAACCAGCTTCTTCATTAACTGGAGACTCATCAGTTAATTAGCAATCACAAATATGGATTCTGCTATTTTTGTTCTACAGCCAGCCTCCTAGCTAATTTCACCTACCTTTGAACGCAGGCCATAGAAAGATTTCGAGAAATTCGTGTTACCTCTCGATATATTTATCATCATCAAATTCATAACATGTACCGTTCAAGGGGTGAACAAGCTTATATTGAGACAAATATGTCTCGATATATTTTATATCTGTAAATAACATAATCTGTGTAAAGTATACAGCTGTGATTAACATCTCCATTGATGTCAGGTTTAATGCCACTTCCCTTCATAATGCAGTCCGTTCAGCTGCTGAATAATAATGAAGATAGCATGCATCCTTGTCTTCTACTTGATTTTACATCAAATTAAGTTCCTGTATTTACTTTAGTTGTAACTGCTGATTTACAGCTCAAATACAGACGACTATGTATTGCTTGATAAAAAGTTCCATTTACACCATAACATTTGTAGTTTTTTTTTAACAGTTATTTAAAAGCCGGATCTCAAATAAAAAAAAAAAAAGAAAAACATGCAAAACTATGGACCACACACACACGGGAATCCTTATAAATATAAAGTAGCAAACAAATGGCATCAATGGTAGGATCATATTAAAATTGAAGATATTAGGAAGGAACATGATGCTGTTTATTAGGGAATATGTAAGCAGAGCTAATCTAAGATAGCAGGATTACTTAAAAAGAATGGAAAGCAGGAAAGTTAGCCAAACTGGTATCTGATGCCTGGGGGGGGGGAGATCCAAAAGATGAAGATCTACGTGGAATCTTCATCTTTTGCTGCACAAATGCTGTAGAAGTATAAGATCTGAAAATGTAGTAGCATTAATAAGTAATAAACATAAATATAATACTGTTATACTATCCTTTACACCCCCTGGACAGTTCCTCATAGGAAATCGATAATGGTGATTAAATTAAAAAGCAAAAATATATAGATTTATATCTTATGCAGCACCATTTAGTGTAGAACAACAACAAGGAAGTAAGCAAATTTAAAAGTAACTGGATATAACTTAATGAAAATAATGACTATCATATATTTCAGTGGTGTCCACAATTTTTACAAAAGACCTGCTTCTCTAATAAATATCCATCCATGATTGACTTTGCTTACTTAAAAATTATTTAGTAGTTTATTTACTTTTACTTAAAACTATTAATTATTTACTAATGCCTCATCCTAAATAAGTAAATGAATCACTCTTTCAATATTTTTTTTTAAAATAAATAATTTTTTTACACAATATTCGGAATCTAGGGTAGGTCAAACAAAGTGACAGCAATGCTTTCATGACAGTATTGTTAATAATAAAAAATAGTGAAAAGAAACACCAAACGTGGATTATTCTGAACTTCCAACTTTCTGGAGGCTCAAAACGTGCACTGCTTGTTCGACTCTGCAATAAGTCCACAATATTTATGTAATTTGGTGCATAATTCCTCAGAACATTTCGTAAACACAAGTCCAAGTATTTGTCTGTCAAAATGGTTTGGTACTTCATCTTAATTATATTCATTTGCAAAAATACTGCTTTGCACAAATACACTGAAGCAGGCATACAAATTTTCTTAAATTGGAATACTTATCACTTTGCAAATATTTGCAAAAATTATCTTCCGATACTCCTGCTTTGACAAAAACACCATTTTGTAAAGTTATTATTTCTGTAGTTTTTCAACTTTCATAAATGGAAAACTCATATATAAAACTATTTTATTAAGTTTTTTTAAAATCTTGGAAATTATAATCAAAATCTGCAATAAATTTCCTGATTTATTTTAATATATTTAATTCTGTTGAAATTAGCATTAATAGAACTTTTTAGTTGCAACATCATGTTTGGACAGGAAGGAATTATCTTCAAATTTGGATGTGAACAGATATAATTTCTGCTTAAAATGATTTATCAAACTTATCATGTGAGAAATTGTTTTATCCTGAGGTTGACTTCTGAATTTAATTCATTTTGTTTGGCTGTAACATCTGTCAAAAATGCTAAATATAATAACCAAACAGAATCTTCCATCTGCTGGCAATTATCACCTCTTATAGCAAGAATTGCTTAATATCATAAGTTAATTCTCTAACTTGCTGCAGAAATTGGCCTCCACCACCTGACATCAGTACATGTGAGCAATTCAAAATGCCCTTTGTTGTCATTTTCTTCTACTCAAAACTTAAAATGTGGTAATTCCAATCGTAGGTAACTCTTCCTTAATGAAAAAATCTTCAAAAACCATTCTAATAAAAATAATCATTTGGGATACATCAAACACATTAACAGATTCATCCAACTGAACTGAAAATGCCTCACAATCCTTGATGACCAGCAACAATTGCTCCTTTAAATTAGAAGCTATTTCATTCATTCATTGTGTCATTGTATTTTGAGATGACTGCATGTCATTGAGGTAGGCTCTATTTCTGACTTATGTTTGAATTTGCAAAACAGTCTTTGCTTCTGATTTCTTCTGATTCCTTCCTGAAAAGGAAGGAATCAGTCACTTTTTTTTCTTGTTTTAAATTATACCATCACTAAATGGTTTCTTATTTTCAGCAAGAATATGGCATATCAGAAGGATGTAGGTGATCTTTGACTTCGATGTTTCTTTAAAAAATACTGACTGTTATGCTGAAAGGCTTTCTTTTCAGTTTTCTAAATTTCATCATCATCATCAAATTCCTGCCATGTACCCTCAGGGGGTGCACAGGATACGAAAGCACTACATGAAAAAAATTACATGGTTACTAACTTCCTATCTACAATTTTCCTCCAAATCAGTCTGTTACTTGTCAAGACTCCAATATTATCATATCTTATATTTCTATCATCTAAGGCACTTTGTAGCATATCAATCCACCTATCTCTTGGACTTCCTCTGGGTCGTTTTGCTGCCAACCTGGCAGAGAATACTTCTTTTACTAATCTTTCTTCGCCCATTCTGTTTAAGTGACCATACCACCTGAGATTAGCTCTGCTAACGCATTCCTGGATGCAGACAATGTCAAGTTCTTTCCTAATATCCTCGTTTTTAATATGATATTGTCACTGATGCCATCTGTTCACGCCTCTAAACTTTCTCAGGAGTCTCATATCTGCGGTCTCTAGCCTTTGGTCAAGTGTTTTACTTCTGACCCAGCTCTCAGATCCAAAAGTTAAAACTGGTTTGAACACTGTCTTGTATACAGCTAATTTAGTGTTCTGACTAATTTCTCTCTTATTCAATATGAATTTATTCAATTAATTTCCCACCATACCAACTTTGCTGATTCTGTTGTCTATTTCTATATTTAATATACCATCTTCAGTAAAAATCGTGCCTAAGTAGATGAAATGTTTTACTTGTTCCACAGATTCTCAATTCACAACACAGTTGACATTTTCAATTATTCTGCCTATTTTCATTGCCTTTGTCTTTTTATTGCTGATCTTCATACCATATCTATTGCAACAGCTATTCAATTTAGTCAGAGAATCTTGCAGACTTGTAGCGGATTTATTTAGAAGTATAACATCATCCGCATAAAGTAAAGAGCTGACATTAACATCAAAAATTTTGATATCATGTTTAATACCACTTTCCTTCATAATGTGATCCATATAGATAATGAATAACAGAGGGGATAATACACATCCTTGTCTAACACCAGATTTAACATTAAACCATCTACCTGTACTTCTTTCAATTCTAACTGCTGACTTAAAACTCAAATAAAGACTAAGTATTGCTTGATATAATGCCCCATTGACATGATATAACTGTAGCGTATTGAATAGCTGCTCTCTTGGCACACTGTCACATGCCTTTTCCAAATCGACAAAATTTAAATACAGATCTCTGTTATATTCCCATGCTTTCTCGACTATTTGTTGTAAAGTGAAGATCTGATCCTGACAGCCTCTATTTGGCTTGAATCCAGCTTGCTCTTCACCAAGCTATTCTTCCACAATTCTTCTCAACCGTTTCTCAAGTATACTTGCATAGATCTTGCCAGGAACACTCAGTAGGGAAATACCTCTGTAATTCTAACATTCAGTTATATTTCTCTTTTTTATATATGCGTACTATGAGAGCTCTACTCCAATCATTGGGAATTCGTCCCTCTGTCCAGGCATTGTGAACTATGCAGTGCAGCCACTGTAAGACTCTTATACCACCATACTTCAGCATTTCTGGTTAAATATCATCTACTCCTGCTGCCTTTCCACATTTCAAGCCTTTGATGGTTTTTTCAACTTCAAGTATGGATATGTATTCATGACTGCATGCCTGGTCAGTCTTTTTTACCACTGTGCTGTCATCACTGCTTGTTTCATTTAGCAGATTTACAAAGTAATTACTCTAAATTTCAAGGATATCTTTTTCTCCTGTTTTCATGTCACCTTCATCATCTCTAACTTATACAGCATTCTTTCCTCCATTCCTAAGCTTCTTCAAAAACCTCCAGAATATTTTGCCACCTTCTTGATATTTATTTTCTATATTCTTGCCAAAGTCCTCCCATGACTTTTGTTTAGCTAGTTTTACACACTGTTTAGCTTTCTTACATTTGTCTCTGTATTCTGTAAGAGCACAAGCTTACTTATTTGCCAGGAACTTTTGATATGCTTTCTTCTTTTCCTTCACTGCCTCTGTAACTTCCTGTGTCCACCAGGGAGTTCTTTTTTTTTTATCCTTGCAGACAACCTCACCACATGCCTCTCTGGCTGAATCAATCAATGTTTTCTTCAGAGTTTGCCACTGAATCTCCAAGGTTTGATTCCTGTTCTCAAACTCTTTCATTTTTTTTTTTCAATAATCTTTGTGTATTTTAGTCTACAGTTCACTTCTGAGAGCTGCTCAACTTTTATTCGCTTTCTTACATGTTATTCTTTTCAATTTATCCTGCTCAAGACTAAATAGTGATCACATCCAATTTCAAATCCTCTGTACACTCTGGTGTCCTGCACCATGGAGAAAACATCACTATTAACAATAACATAGTCAATGAGACTTATCTTATTCCTTGCCTCTTCTCTCCATGTGAATTTGTGCACATTTTTATGTTGGAACATGGTGTTAGTAATAACCAGTCCATGTCCTGAGCAGAAATCCAACAGATATTTGCCATTATTATTAGCTTTGCTCTTTTCTCCAAATTTTCCCAAAATATTTTTGTATGTCTGACAATCATTTCCTACTCTGCTATTTAGATCCCCAACAAGGACCAACTTTTCCTTTTTCATTGTGTCAGTTGCTTTTTCTAAAGCCTCAAAAAATTCCTCCACTTCTACCTTAGTAGAACCTTCTGTGGGGCCATAGACACAAATAAGTCTCATTGTCTAGTTCCCCATTCTCATATTTGCCTACATTACTCTACTTGAGACTGACTGCCATTCAAGAAGATTAGCCTCGTATTTTGTGTTGAATACTATGGCTACTCCTTCTTTCCCTTGATTGTCATTGCCTGAATATAACATTTTGTATTTATTGCTCAGAAAGATCTCACTAGTTTTTGTCTTTTTTGTTTCAGTCACCCCTATTATTCAATCTGGTACTTATCTAATTCATCAACTAGCTCCATTTCTTTGCCATTCAGGCTTCTTATGTTGATAGTACCGATCTTTAATTCTGGTGATGTTGAGTTGGGGTTTGTTTTCAGATTTGTTCCAGTAGCTGACTTTTCGCTATTCACCCTGGTTCCCTGGCGAAAACAACGGGGGCCTTGTTTAACCGGGCGATGCCCCAGCAGGCATGAAATCATTTTCTATATTGGTTTAAGCCAATAAGAATACAATTTGGTCGGCTAAATCCCAAATTGCCAGTCCAATCTCGTTTGTTCAGTATCCATGTAGATACCCAACAGGGTGCACCACAAGAAGGTGAGGATTGGACATTAGGTCAGAAGCTCTGGTCGGTTCTCTGCATTCCTTTAAAGGCTATGTGGAGGTTTCCTCTGTTATACAGCTTTGACCCTTAAGCACCCCGTTCTCTAAATTTAGCCTTCTATTAATCACTATTTTGTGGATATTTAATTTCGATATTTCCCATATACTATTTTAAAATGTCATTACAGGTTTCCTTTCTTTGGTAACACAACAAACTTACACTACAAATTAAACAACGCTTGTCTTTTAATATAAGAAAATAATAATAATCTTCTTGCTCTCATTCTTCATGACAGTGATGTTTTCTTCTTTTTATGTTCTCTATGATGTAAAAAATTTTTCATTATTTTAAGAATATATAAATTTATTCACATAGCCAACATACACGTGCTACAACATACATCATGGTTACTAGTACTGGTGCATGAGCACCTTGTGTTTTTCATAAACATTGAATAGAGAGAGTGGAATAGGGTTGCATACAACACATATTCATATTATATGGGTAAGTGAGTTGTGGATCCACCAAGTGGAGCGGTTCAAGCAAAATTATTTCTAAGAATGGATGTACATTTGGTAATGTTATTAGAATGTGAGCAGTGTCTCGATCTGAATTCTACCATACAATTTATTTCTAAAAAAAGTGTGTTCGTGATGATTGCTGTCTTAAAAGGAATGAATATATAAATATATTCTTGGCAATCAACTAAAATTCTTTATGCAATGGTCCATTATGATCAGCAGTATGGACTGCTAACTATCAGCCTAGTTGGCTAATAGATATGAAAATAACAAATGCACTGGAGAATAACACATTGTAATGTTAGCATTACTAAACTAAATCCATAATAATAATAAGTGGAAGAAAATTGACTACTTAAAGTCTAAAGGTCCCATAAGGGGGGGGGGGGGACTGTCCTCTATGGGTGCTGTTGGCTAGTATTGGCTGTTGGGCAGAAGGCATAAGAATTAAAATTCTCCAAATATTGGGAGGTTTAACATATCTATATTTATTAAAAGATCAGGCTAATTTTTTAAATCTTCTACCAATTCTAAAAAGAGTCTTTCAATTGTGAATTTGATGTGATAAGCCATAATAGTTTTATTTCAGATGATCATGTGCAAGGTATCACAGGCATGGTCAATTAGACATGATGATCATAGTTGTGATGGCAGATGTATTTTTTGTTATTTTAAGTGGATGTTAGCAGATCTTCCAGTTTGACCATATGATAGGAAAGAACAAGGAACTTTGTAAATACCTGGAACAGAGAGAGAGGAGAGAAAGTGGATTCTTAGGAGAGCAGAGAAGGGACATTAATTTTAAATGAGGCTTGAAAGCAGTACAGGGATTATATTTCTTTAAAGTTCTGGCTATTTATTTTGAAGTGCCCCAAATATAAGTAATAGCATCATGGAGGCCAGAGCATGATGCAGTGGGGAAGCTTTTCCAAATAATAAGCAATATGGGAATAGCCCAAAGAATTCATAAATATAACAGTAATCAATTATCTAGGTGGATTTATGAGAGTAATTTATGACAAGCCTTTAACCGAGGCTTGTCTTCTCCATATGTTTGGTGGAGCAATGTTAGAAAAGACAGGCAGCCAGGAGAGAGGGGTGCTTCTCACTGTCTCACTAATTGTGCGCATGGTAGAGTTTAGCTGGGTTTCTATAATATTAGTGTGTGCGCTTCTTTCTCAGACAGGAGCACAATATTCTGATGCAGAGAATGTGATGGCTAGTGCAGACGACCTTAGGACTTCAGCACCACAACCCCAGGTTGTTCCAGCAAGCCTTGAAATGATATTATTTCTCGTTTTAATTTTGTTGGACAGGTTGTTGGTGATGTGCCTTTTATAGGTTAGGCTTCTGTCCAGGCTAACTCCAAGGTATTTCAGGTGAGGCTTGTGTTCTACCATTTTTTCACAGACTGAAAGGTTGAGGTGTTGATTCGCCTCTGCATTGTTCAGGTGAAATACTGTGGACACAGTTTTTTTTGAATTTGGCTTCAAGTACCACTGTTTGAAGTATTCTTCCAAGATGTTCAGGTCTCTGTTCAAGGTTGATTCCAGGTTGGCAAAGGAGGTAGATTGATGTAGGATTGCTAGGTCATCAGTGTACATATACTTGCTTGAGCTGATATGTAGTAAGTTGTACACGTAGATGTTAAAAAGTAAAGGGGATAATATAGAGCCCTGAGGGAGACCATTGTGGAGGAATCTGGGCCTACTCTTTTTTCCACCAATATGGACCCGAATCTTTTGGTCGGCGAGCATGGATTCAAAAAGCTGAAAGTTTTTTGGCGCTTATAGTATTTCCTAGCTTTAGGAAGAGGCCGCTGAAAATTTAAAACCCAATGAAAACAAGAAGAAGGATTACAAAGAAAAACTCAATCAGAAACTAGACTTAATAAATATATTTGAAGAAGACATAAATAAAATAAGCAAAAACCTCATCATCATCAAATTCCTGCAATGTACACTCAAGGGGTGTACAGGATATGATAGTACTACATGAAAAAAATTACATCATTAATAATTTCCTATCTACAATTTTCCTCCAAATCAGTCTGTTACTTGTCAAGACTCCAACATTATCAGATCTTATACTTCTATCGTCTAAGGCATTTTGTACCGCATCAATCCACCTATATCTTGGTCTTCCTCTGGGTCGTTTTGCTGCCAACCTGGCAGAGAACACTTGTTTTGCTAATCTTCCCTCACCCATTCTGTTTAAGTGACCATACCGGCTGAGATTAGCTCTGCTAACGCATTCCTGGATGCTTACAATGTCAAGTTCTTTCCTAATATCCTCGTTTTTAATATGATATTGCCATTGATGCCATCTGTTAACGCCTATAATCTTTCTCAGGACTCTCATATCTGCCGTCTCTAGTCTTTGGTCAAGTGTTTTACTTCTGACCCAGCTCTCAGATCCATAAGTTAAAACTGGTTTGAACACTGTCTTGTATACAGCTAATTTAGTGTTCTGACTAATTTCACTCTTATTCCATATGAATTTATTCAATTGACTTACCACCATACCAGCTTTGCTGATTCTGTTGTCTATTTCTATATTTAATTTACCATCTTCAGTAAAAATCGTGCCTAAATAGCTGAAATGTTTTACTTTTTCCACAGGTTCTCCATTCACAACACAGTTGACATTTTCAATGATTCTGCCTATTTTCATTGTCTTTGTCTTTTTATTGCTGACCTTCATGCCATATCCATTACAACAGCTATTCAACTTAGTCAGAGAATCTTGCAGACTTGTAGCGGATTTATTTAGAAGTATAACATCATCCGCATAAAGTAAAGAGCTGACATTAACATCAAAAATTTTAATATCATGTTTAATACCACTTTCCTTCATAATGTGATCCATATAGATAATGAATAACAGAGGGGATAATGTACATCCTTGTCTCACACCAGATTTAACATTAAACCATCTTCCTGTACTTCCTTCAATTCTAACTGCTGACTCACAACTCAAATAAAGACTAAGTATTGCTTGATATAATGCCCCATTGACACCATATAACTGCAGCATATTGAATAGCTTCTCTCTTGGCACCTTGTCATATGCCTTTTCCAAATCGACAAAACTTAAATACAGATCTTTGTTATATTCCCATGCTTTCTCAACTATTTCTCGTAAAGTGAAGATCTGATCCTGACAGCCTCTATTTGGCCTGAATCCAGCTTGTTCTTCACCAAGCTTTTCTTCCACAATTCTTCTCAACCCGTTCTCAAGTATACTTGCATAGATCTTGCCAGGAACACTCAGTAGGGAAATACCTCTGTAATTTATTTCCCTTTTTATATATGAGTACTATGAGAGCTCTACTCCAATCATCGTGAATTCGTCCCTCTGTCCAGGCTTTCTGAACTATGGAGTGCAGCCTCTGTAAGACTCTTATACCATCATATTTTAGCATTTCTGGCCGAATATCATCTACTCCTGCAGCCTTTCCACATTTCAAGCCTTTGATGGCTTTTTCTACTTCAAGTATGAATATGTATTCCTGACTGCATGCCTGGTCAGTGTTTTTTTTACCACTGTGCTATCATCACTGCTTGTTTCATTTAGCAGTTTTTCAAAGTAATTACTCCATACTTCAAGGATATCTTTTTCTCCCATTTTCATGTCACCTTTATCATCTCTAACTCCTTTTACAGCACTCTTTCCTCCATTCCTAAGCTTCTTCAACAACCTCCAGAGGTATTTATTTTCTATATTCTTGCCAAAGTCCTCCAATAACTTTTGTTTAGCTAGTTTTACACAATATTTAGCTTTCTTACATTTGTCTCTGTATTCTCTAATAGCACAAGCTGACTTATTTGCCAGGAACTTTTGATATGCTTTCTTCTTTTCCTTCACTGCCTGTTTAACTTCCTGTGTCCAGCAGAGAGTTCTGATTTTTTTATCCTTGCAGACAACCTCACCACATGCCTCTCTGGCTGAATCAATCAATGTTTTCTTCAGAGTTTGCCACTGAATCTCCAAGGTTTGATTCCTGTTCTCAAACTCTTTCATTTTCTTTTCAATAATCTTTCTGTATTTTAGTCTACGGTTCACATCTGACAGCTGCTCAACTTTTATTTGCTTTAAAACTTTCTTACATGTCATTATTTTCAATATGAAATTCAATTTTATCCTGCTCAAGACTAAATAGTGATCACTTCCAATTTCAAATCCTCTGTACACTCTGGTGTCCTGCACCAGGGAGAAAACATCACTATCAACAATAACATAGTCAAATGAGACTTTTCTTATTCCTTGCCTCTTCTCTCCATGTGAATTTGTGCACATTTTTATGTTGGAACATGGTGTTAGTAATAACCAGTCCATGTCCTGAGCAGAAATCCAACAGATATTTGCCATTATTATTAGCTTTGCTCTTTTCTCCAAATTTTCCCAAAATATTTTTGTATGTCTGACAATCATGTTCTACTCTGCTATTTAGATCCCCAACAAGGACCAACTTTTCCTTTTTCATTGTGTCAGTTGCTTTTTCTAAAGCCTCAAAAAATTCCTTCACTTCTACCTTAGTAGTACCTTCTGTGGGACCATAGGCACAAATTAGTCTCATTGTCTAGTTCCCCATTCTCATATTTGCCCACATTACTCTACTTGAGACTGACTGCCATTCAAGAAGATTAGCCTTGTATTTTGTGTTGAATACTATGGCTAGTCCTTCTTTTCCTTGATTATCATTGCCTGAATATAACATTGTGTATTTATTGCTCAGAAAGATCTCACCAGTTTTGGTCTTTTTTGTTTCAGTCACCCCTATTATGTCGATCTGGTACTTATCGAATTCCTCAGCTAGCTCCATTTCTTTGCCATTCAGGCTTCTTACGTTGATAGTACCGCTCTTTGACTCTGGTGATGTTGAGTTGGGGTTTGTTTTGCAAAAGGTTTGCAAAAACCTAATGGAAGTAATAATCTCAGTAGCCAACGAATTCAAAAGCAACAAACAGCAAAAAGACCTTAAACTTTCAGAGGAAACCTTGCAACTACTAAAAAAGAGACGAACCATGAAAGAAGACCAAAACTTATCTTCTAAAATAGAATATGCAGAACTATGCAAAACAATAAGCAAAAAAGATGAGAAATGAAATAAGATCACATAACACTAAAAAAAAAATAAAAGAGAAACAATTGAAAACAATAAAAATATGAATGAAAACATTTATCAGTTGGCAAAAGTCAAATAACTGCAATAAAAGATAAGAATGGAACTACAATAAGGAACCAAAAACAAATCCTAAGCAGGCTAGAAGAATTTTATAAAGAACTCTATAGTGATCCTTCAATAAATAAATCAAATATAAATAACTCTTCTCCATTGCATATAGAATTCATCCCCCCCATTCACTTCAGATGAAATAAAACAAACATTAAAACAAATGAAAAATGTCCTGGTGAAGACCTAATTCACATAAAAATTAATTAATGGGGAGGAAACAACATAATTCACCATGTCACAAACTTACTAAATCTATACCTACAAGAGGGGAAGATACCAGAAAATTGGAAAAATTATACTCTGATACTGTTATTTAAAAAAGGGACAAAGAAGAAGTAAAGAACTATAGACCAATTAGTATTCTCTCCAATCTGTACAAAATTCTCACAAAAGTAATAACAAACAGGTTAACCCCTCTTCTAGACTCAAATCAACCAGTAGAACAAGCAGGATTCCATAAAGGCTTTAACACAATTATCATATTCATGCAGTAAAACAAATAATAGAAAAAGAAGAAGAAAACCAATTGCATCTCTGTTTAGCCTAATGCAATAATCAAAGCACTCCAGAATCAGTGAGTTCCAGGAGAATATATGGACCTCCTCCAGGTAATATACCACACTGTAACAGCAACAATCTAACTTTACACAAGTAACAATAAATATTAATTGAAAAAGGTGTCCGACAAGGAAACTCTCTGTCATCCAAAATCTTTATAGCAGTCCTTCAAGAAATATTTAATAATATAAAATGGACAAACCTTGGTATAAAAATTAATAAAAGAAACTTAACACACCTAAGATATGCAGATGATATCATAATTTTGCAAACACTCCAGAAGACCTTAATATAATGATAGAAGACCTATAACATGAAAGCAGAAAAGTCTATCTAAAAATAAACAGAGAAAATACTAAAATCATGTTTAATCATTTTGGAACACCAAAAAATAAAATAATAGAAAACAAGTTCTTGAAAAGATATTGTAGAGATCTCTTTCTAAGAGGAGAGTTCAACTTGCCTGGAGTGCATTCAGAAAATTGAGAAGCATTTTTCAAAACCACTCTGTTTAAAAAGGAAGACATTTAACCAGTGTATACTTCCAGTCATCACATATGGTTGTAAAACTTGGTCTCTTACAAAAGCATTGGCAAATAAACTAGCAACAACTCAAAGAAAAATGGACAGGTTGATGCTAGGCATCACATTAAAAGATAAGAAGCAAAACACCTGGATAAGAAGCCAGACTCACATCACTGACATCATTTTTCATCATAAGCGAATAAAATGGAAATGGGCCAGACATCTATCCAGAAGAGAAGATGAGTGATTGCCCAACACACTAATGAACCGGATTCCAAAAGAAGGGAAATGAGGCAGAGGACATCTTAAAAGAAGGTGGAGTGATGAATTGTCAAATTTTGTTGGGGAAAATTGTTCTCTTTCTCTGTTCTTGGCCAACCATTGCCAAGAACAGAGAAAGATGGAAAAAACTGGAGGAGGCCTTCATCCAGCATAGACAGGAAATGGCTGAAAAGAATAAGAAGAATGGCATTAATGTAGTCTCTATATTGAGAGAGATGTGAGGAGATGGGAAGTACAGATAATTTGCAGATCTTTTCAGCACTATAATGATTGGACAGGGAGGTTTGGCAAATAAAGGTGAGTTCGGCTGTAGGAGAAGCCTAGGTGAAACTGAGAATGGAAACTGTGTTGACAAGAGTTTTGATGACCTCATAATGTTGAGGAGTATGATGGAAAAGATCATGTATGTATCTATCTGTGAGGGTGGGTTTTCTGTAAACTGAGAATGAAAGGGTGCCAAAGGGCAGACATGTGATTAGAGTACCTAAAAAAGCAAACTTGGGGTGCTGGCTGTTGAGATGAAGGAGAAAAGAGTCTAATATGTCTGAGTCATGTGTCCAAATAGAGAACACATCATCAATATATCTTAGCCAAATAGAAGGTTTGAGGATTGCAGTATCAACATGTTTTTTTCAAATGCTCGTAATGACCTTGAAGTGCTTGGTGTGCAGTAGCAAACTATGCCCGAGGAGCACGGCAGCGAACATGTTAACCAGTATAGATGGCAAAATTAAAGAGATCTGATCAGTCTTGCTGGCCGGGTTAGCGTACCCAGTTTTCAACCAACAGGCTGCGGATTTGAATCCCACCATGGGCATATATGTTGTGATTGTCTTTAGGTGGGAGATGAATTTCATCACCTGGTGTGAGGACTCTACTCCACATACTGGAGGGCTGAAGTAGCTTGAAAAAGTTCCACGTTTGGTTTCTAAACTATGTAAACAAATAAATTTATGATACAAAAAATAAAATAAAATAAAATTAAATTTATAACAACAGGAAAAAAAACATCCGTAGCATCCTCATGATACAAAAATGCACTACAGGTTTGTTAATAACTTTTTGTGGGTGGGAGGGGAAAAAAATCATTAAATTTAGTGCCAGAAAGGAGGATATTAGTAAATAAGGAGGAAACATCAAAGCTCACCATGATATTATAGTTTAAAAATACATTTTGGATTAAAGATTTGAAATGAGTGGATTTTTATTTTTATTTTTTTTAAAGTGTGGCCCAGTGAGTGCAATTAACCAGGTATTTTCTCATGAATTTTTTCGTCTAGTCTGGTTAAAAGATCAGAATAATATCCCTGGTTATTGCTTTACCCTCTTCAAGATAATTAATAAACAAAATGCCTTTAGCATCCCAAAACACCGATGTCATGACCTTTCCTGTTGATGGAAGCAACTTTGTCTTCAAGGTCTGATTTTCTAACAAATATGTCAAAACACTTCAAGATAAAAAATTCAGCGCATATTCAATGGATTTAAGTTAAAAATTTCCTTTTTCACTCACTCAGCCAACACTATAGCCTGAACCCAGTGAAAGATAATCATCAACAAATCCAAACACTTTAAGTTTCAAATGCAAAATACTTTCCTCCTGCTCAAATAGCATTTGTGCTTTTTTGTCCCTAAACATCACAACAAAAAGGTCTGCTAAAGCCAAGGCAGACCCTTTTGTTATCAATCTTTTTTATGACCTCTTGTATAAAAGATTAAAGTAAAATACATCCTTATCACACCACAAACTGTTCCCAGTGCATGCATCCTCTGATTTTTCACTAGAACAATACAGAAAAACCTCACTTTGTCTTGATACTAAGTCTCCTGATACAAATGGAGCTACTTTCAGTTGTGCTCCAAGCTTGAGCACTCATTCTGTATAGCCTAAAAGCTGTCATATCATCTACTCAACAGCACAGCACAACATGCTTTTATGCAGGTTGTCCCTAAAATGGGAGATAAAAGCTCCTGTTGTTCCTTTGCTCTCACCTCAATCCTCTCAAAAGAAATAAAGATTGTCAAAACCAGCTTTGTGAACCTGGATATTCATTACTTAATTAGGGATAGCCAATATTGCTTCTGCTATTTTCACTCAACAAGTCAACAGCACGAAAGCAATCTAACCTGGAATTATTGTCTCTCTTTACCAAAAGTGATAGATTTTAACTCTCAGAAACTGTAAATAATTTTTTAAAAAATACATTATGTTACTACAGAAATCTAAAAACAGACGCTATCTCTAGTTTGAAGTTCTCACCAGTGATAGCCACTGATAGTTTCAGTCAAAAAATATCTGATTTATGAGGTAGGTTCCAAAGGTTTCGGTCCTGACATAAAAATTCATGCCAATCTTAAAACAGCATGCATGACAGACAGTAGTATCTGTGGGAAGTTTAGTGTACCATTTTCAACTCTCTACCTGAATCATTCAGTTGGAGATACTTGTCTGACTAACACATGGCATACTAAGTGGCTGTAATGTTAAAAATTGAATACCGCGTTGTGATTAAGTTTTTCACCAAAGAAGGGCTTTCTCCAAGTGCTATAAAACAGCAATTGGATGGTGTTTACAGGGAAGCTTCCCCTTCATATTCCATGGTAGAGGAATGGGCTAAAGAGTTTCGCCTAGGAAGAGGGATCATTTGAAGATGATCCTTGTGATGGTCAGCCTGTGGAAGTACTGAGGAAAATGACTCTCTTGAGTAGGAACTGCTCAATGACAGATGGCTGAAGCTTAAAGAAATCTCAGCAAGGTTTTTCTATAACAACTGTTTTTCACATTATTCACGAGAAGCTTCACATGATGAAGGTCAGTGCAACATGGGTTCCCTGACTTTTCTCTTCAATCCAAAAGGAGCATCATGTGACAAGTTTTTAGAGCTTTGCCAAGGAAATCAAAGAGAAGTGTTGGAATCCATTGTCACTGGAGATGAAACCAATGTCCTTTATTATGATCCTCTTTCCAAAAGAGAATCCATAGAGTGGAGCAAACCAGGCAAAGCACTGTCAAGAAAAGCCAAGGTCACTCAGTCCACCAAGAAGACCATGGCAACGATCTTTTGAAATTGCTGGTCAATTCTCTTGATTGACCTTCAAAAAAAAAAGAATACCACAGTAAATGCAGAATATTATGTTTCACTCCTGCACAAAGCGTATGAAGCCAAAAAGAAGAAGAGACAAGGAATGCTGAGTCATAATGTTCACCTGTTTCACAACAATGCTCCAGTCAATACAGCTATTGTTACAAAAGCTGCAATGAAGGAGTGTGGCTTCTAGGAGATTGAACACCAGTCCTACAGGTGTTCAATCTCCTACCTATCTCTTCTCGAAACAGAAGACTTTTGGGAAAGAAAATTTGCAGATGACAATGAGATGAAAGATACAGTTTTAGGCCATTTTGCAGACAAAAGTATAGACTATTTTTCAAGGGCATAAAGATGTTAATTGAAACATGTCAAAAGTATGTTGAAGTAAAGGGAGATTATATTGAAAATTGACACAGTTGTTTTCTTTCTATCACCTCTAAAAGTTAGTCAGGCCAGAAACTTATGGAACCACCCTTGTATATTCGCAACAGACCTATATTCTGTGTTTATTAGTATTTTAGTATTACTTCCAAATATTCATGGAGTCCAAAAACTCTTCGTGAGAGGATGAACAGACCACGATAACTATCATAACGTGCCTTGGAGACTTCAAGCATGCTGGCAAAGTTCACTCATTCACCACCTACAATACAAAAATTCTCCTTTTCTCTTTTTTGTACCTCTGCACAGTTTCCATAGATGATACCGCATTCTCGCATCAGATGTTACCCTATGCAATAAATCCCCTTTATCTATCTGAAAGGTTCCTCTCACCAACTTCATCATCAAATTCCTGCCATGTACCCTCAAGGGATGTACAGGATATGATAGTACTACATGAAAAATTTACATCATTACTAACTTCCTATCTACACTATTCCTCCAGATCAGTCTGTTACTTGTCAAGATTCCAATATTATCAGATCATATATTTCTGTTATCTAAGAAACTTTGTACCCTATCAAACCACCTATACCTTGGTCTTCCTCTGGGTCATTTTCCTGCCAACCTGGCAGAGAACAATTGTTTTGCTAATCTTTCCTTGCCCAATCTGTTTAACTGACCATACCACCTGAGACCAGCTCTGCTAATGCATTCCTGGATGCTGACAATGTCAAGTTCTTTCCTAATATCCTCATTTTTAATATGATATTGCCATTGATGCCATCTGTTCAGGACTATAATCTTTCTCAGGACTCTCATACCTGTGGTCTCTAGTCTTTGGTCAAGTGTTTTACTTCTGACCCAGCTCTCAGATCCATAAGTTAAAACTGGTTTGAACACCGTCTTGTATACAGCTAATTGAGGGCTCCAACTAATTTTTCTCTTATTCCATATAAATTTATTCAATTGACTTCCTACTATACCATCTTTATTGATTCTGTTGTTTATTTCCATATTTAATTTACCATCTTCACTAAAAATCATGCCTAAGTAGCTGAAATGTTTTACTTGTTCCACAGGTTCTCCTTTCACAATGCAGTTGACATTTTCAACAATTCTGCCTATTTTCATTGTCTTTGTCTTTTTATTGCTGACCCTTCATACCATATCTATTACAAGAGTTATTCAATTTAGTCAAGGAATTTTGCAAGCTCATAGTGGATTTATAAGTATAACATCGTCTGCATAAAGCAAAGAGCTGACATTAATATCTCCAATTTTGATATCATGTTTAATACCACTTTCCTTCATAATGTCATCCATATAGATAATGAATAACAGAGGGGATAATGTACATCCTTGTCTCATACCAGATTTAACATTAAACCATCTTCCTGTACTTCCTTCAATTCCAACTGCTGACTTACAACTCAAATAAAGACTAAGTATTGCTTGATATAATGCTCCACTGATACCATATAACTGTAGCGTATTGAATAGCTTCTCTCTTGGCACCATATCATATGCTTTTTCCAGATCTACAAAACTCAAATAGAGATCTTTGTTCTATTCCCATGATTTCTCCACTATTTGGTAAAGTGAAGATCTGATCCTGACAGCCTCTATTTGGCCTGAATCCAGCTTGTTCTTCACCAAGCTTTTCTTCTACAATTCTATTCAACCGTTTCTCAAGTATACTTGCATATTCCTCCAGGAACACTCAGTAGGGAAATACCTCTGTAATTCTCATATTCAGTTTTATTTCCCTTTTTATATATGGGTACTATGAGAGCTCTACTCCAATCATCGGGATTTCATCCCTCTGTCCAGGCCTTCTGAACTATGCAGTGCAGTCACTGCAAGACTTTTATATCACCATATTTCAGCATTTCTGGTCAAATATCATCTACTACTGCTGCCTTTCCACATTTTAAGCCTTTGATGGATTTTTTTACTTCAAGTATAGATATGTATTCCTGACTGTATACCTGTTGAGTGTTTTTTACCACTGTGCTGTCATCACTGCTTGTTTCATTTAGCATTTTCTCGAAGTAATTACTCCATACTTCAAGGATATCTTTTTCTCCTGTTTTCATGTCATCTTTATCATCTTTCCTCCATTTCTAAGCTTCTTCAACAACCTCCAGAATATCTTACCACCTTCTTGATATTTATTTTCTATGTTCTTGCCAAAGTCCTCCCATGACTTTTGTTTAGCTAGTTTTACACGGTGTTTAGCTTTCTTACATTTGTCTCTGTATTCTCTAAGAGCACAAGCTGACTTATTTGCTAGGAACTTTTGATATGCTTTCTTCTTTACCTTCATTGCCTCTTTAACTTCCTATGTCCACCAGGGAGTTCTGATTTTTCTATCCTTGCAGACAACCTCACCACGTGCTTCTCTGGCTGAATCAATCAATGTTTTCTTCAGAGTTTTCCACTGAATCTCCAAGGTTTGATTCCTGTTCTCAAACTCTTTCATTTTTTTTTCAATAATCTTTGTGTATTTTAGTCTACAGTTCACATCTGAGAGCTGCTCAACTTTTATTCGCTTTAAAACTTTCTTACATGTCATTATTTTCAATTTATCCTGCTCAAGACTAAATAGTGATCACTTCCAATTTCAAATCCTCTGTACACTCTGGTGTCCTGCACCATGGAGAAAACATCACTATTAACAATAACATAGTCAATGAGACTTATCTTATTCCTTGCCTCTTCTCTCCATGTGAATTTGTGCACATTTTTATGTTGGAATATGGTGTTAGTAATAACCAGTCCATGTCCTGAGCAGAAATCCAACAGATATTTGCCATTATTATTAGCTTTGCTCTTTTCTCCAAATTTTCCCAAAATATTTTTGTATGTCTGACAATCATTTCCTACTCTATTATTTAGATCCCCAACAAGGACCAACATTTCCATTTTCATTGTGTCAGTTGCTTTTTCTAAAGTCTCAAAAAATTCCTCCACTTCTACCTTAATAGAACCTTCTGTGGGACCATAGGCAAAAATAAGTCTCACTGTCCAGTTCCACATTCTGATATTTGCCCAAATCACTCTACTTGAGACTGCCTGCCTTTCAGAAAGATTAGCCTTGTATTTAGTGTTGAATACTATGGCTACTCCTTCTTTTCCTTGATCATCATTGCCTGAATATAACATTGTGTATTTATTGCTCAGAAAGATCTCACCAGTTTTAGTCTTTTTTGTTTCAGTAACCCCCTATTATGTCGATCTGGTACTTATCTAATTCCTCAGCTAGCTCCATTTCTTTGCTATTCAGGCTTCTTATGTTGATAGTACCGATCTTTAATTCTGGTGATGTTGAGTTGGGGTTTGTTTTCAGATTTGTTCCAGTAGCTGACTTTTCGCTATTCACCCTGGTTCCCTGGCGAAAACAACAGGGGGGCCTTGTTTAACCGGGCGACGCCCCAGGCGGCATGAAATTTTGTCATGTCGTACCATCATTTTTTATTTTGGTTTAACCAATAAGAATACAATTTGGTCGGCTAAATCCCAAATTTCCAGCCCATCCTCGTTTGTTCAGTATCCAAGTAGATACCCAACAGGGTGCACCACGAGAAGGTGAGGATTGGACATTAGGTCAGAAACACTGGTCGGTTCTCTGTCAACAACATCTGACTGATTTGTCTTTCAATCATATCCACTTCCTGCTCCTATTCATGAGGCTTTGCAATTTACATTCTCTTAATCTATGCTCATACTCCCATTCCAAAGACCACTGACCACCTTTGTGAATCTTCTCTGGACCCCCTTCTAACATATTCTCATCACCATGAAAAGCATGTGACGAAATTTGTGGAGAATAATCCCTATGAGACCTGATCATCATAACCTCTTTATTTCTGCATGATGGTCCTCTGCATCATTAACATTATCCAATGTGATGTCTTTACAACTTTTGCAATGTGGCTGCTGAATTTCAGGTCCTTGCCCAACACTACTCTCAGATTTCTCATCTCCCCTATCTCCTTTAAAGTTTCACCGGCAAGTGTATGCTTTGCATTCTATCGCTGCTTACCAAATTTCAAAACATTATACTTTGCAACACTGAACTGATAGTTCAACTTACATGCCCATACAATCTATGCAAGTACTCCTGTAAGGCCATAATAATTACTTGACTCTGCACTGCTCTCCCCAATTTTGCATCATCTACAGATCACTAGAAAAAAAAAAAAAAAAAAAAAATTTACAACAATGGTCCAAAAACTGACCATAGCAGTACATCACTAGTGTCCTACTTCTTTCAGGATGCTGCAACCCCCATATACAACTTTCTGATATCTATCTGACAGTCAGTCACTGATCAAACTCAGAAGTCGTTATCGAATCCCATCTGTTTCAATTTATTTAACAGCTTTGGAAAAAGCTGTTAAATAAAAACTTTTTTTAACATATTTAACAGCTTGTTGTGTGGTGGTTTATCAAAAGCTTTGCAAAATCTAAGTATACCACTGTATATGCATCTCCCTTATTCAAGACATTTGTCACATTGTTATAGTCCATAAGTAATTTAATAAAACATGATCTCCCTTTAACAAACCCATGCCGGCAACCACAGAGAATACTGCTGAATTCGACCCATTTAGAGGGGAAAGTGAGAGGGAAATAATGAGACTGAATTCCTGGAAATGATTTCTCATCCCCTTGCAAGAATGGCAAGGAGTATTATTTTTTTAAAGGAGAGAGAGTGAGTGAGTGGAAAGCATTGTCAGAATGTGTTGTGAAAGCAAGGAGTGCAAAGAAGGTTAAGGTTCAGTATGATATATCATGTTACCCACTGAGTGAGATCTAACAGGATGAGTCTGTTGACTCAATGGGATGTATGTTATAATGATAATAATAAACGAATAAAATGGTCAGTCATAAAGTAAAAGAAAATACATGAAGAGCAAAATCATTATAAATGTCTTATAATTTATACATGGATCATGAATGATTATTTAACATATTAAAATGCTCTTAATCAGAGAAAAGCAGGCTACTAACCTGAATAGAAAACAATCCCAAAATTGCATCAAAGAGTTGTGGATTCCTGCCTAAGACTTCATATAATCCCTATAATTATTTTTAGAAACATAATTGTCACAGGAAATAATAAAATACCTTCAACATAATGTGTAAGAAAATTTAGTAATGCAATTTTTGCTCATCATACTATACACTAGTGGCCAAAATTGTGGAAAACTTTTGGAAAAAGTGTATTTTTGAGGTTTGATGGCTCATAACACCACTTTTTTTTTGTAATGCCATAAAATTATATATCATTGGAAAGATAATTTAATCAAGAATGTAACGCAACAAAATTTGTTCAATTATCTGTATTCTATGAAAAGTTATAGCCAAATAACCAGAAAAAAGAAGCACAACTTTTTGTGTTCTTTCATTTAGTGAACTTGTAAAACGTAATAAAATTAAAGACATGCTGCAAAGAGTTGACTGGTCACCCAGGAAACGATGTAAAAGAGTACTATTAAGTGAACAAGGCTACAGTTATGAAGAAATTAGAAGAAAAATTGGTGGAAACTTAACCAAAGGTGGCATTTCTAAATTGTTGAAGAGGTATAAGGAGACTCAGTCACTACAAAACCAGACTGGTCAAGGCAGGAAAAGGTGCACAACACCAAGTGATGATAGAAGAATTCAGAGACTGTGCCTACATGACAGAAGAAAATCATCTGGGTGTATAAAGGATGAAATGGCATAATACAATGTTAAGTTGAGTGCAAGGACTGTTTGGCGCAGACTGCAAGAATTTGGTCTAAATGCTAGAACTCCATGAAAAAAGCCATTTTTATCTCTCAAACAAAGGTTGAAAAGATTAAGCTGGGCTAAACCCCATGTTAACTGGACAGCAGAACAATGGGAAAGTGTTATTTGGAGTGATGAGACCAAAATCTCCCTGTTTGGTAGTGATGGCATAAAATACGTAAGGAGAAGAATCGGAGAAGATTTGCATCCTGATTGCATTATACCTACCGTGAAATACCCACTTAGTGTTATGATCTGGGGTTGTATGACATCAAAAGACGTGGGCAGAATTTGAATGATTAATGGGGGAATATAAATACCCAAAAATACATTAATGAAATACATGAGCCCAAACTGAAGCATTCTGCACATGATCTTTTCCAAGATAATGAAGCATTTATATTTCAACAGGATTCAGCTCCATGTCATGTTGCTGCTGTGTGCAAAAGGGTTTCAAGATAATCATATTCCACTGCTGGAACGGCCCGGGAATAGCCCAGACCTTAACTCAATCGAAAATCTATGGAGCCGACTAAAGAAACTTGTTAGTCAGAAGCAACCCACCAATAAAACCAATTAATAGAAGCAATAATTCAATCCTGGTATCACATTATAACAGCTGAACAACTAAAAAACTTGGTTCACTCCATGGGAAGGCGTTGTAAGGCCGTAATTAATGCTAAAGGTTACCCAACTAAGTAATAACTCACATTGTGAGAAATTTTGTATATCTCATTTTTTCTATGTGTTTCACTTTTCTTCTTTATAACTGCTGTTCTAATAAAAAATCCTTCATAAAAGTTATTGCATTACATTCTTGATTAAATCATCTTTCCATTGATATATAATTTTATGGTATTACACCAAAAAAAAAAAGTGGTGATATGAGCCATCGAGCCTCAAAAATACACTTTTTCCAAAAGATTTCCATAATTTTGGCCACTAGTGTAGATGCTCAAAAGTTTCTGCAATCTTTAATGCGTAAGACTGAATTTAAAAAAAAAAAAATTATCAAATCATTCTAATAATATTAAAAGAGATGACCAAACTTTTATTGTTATTATGGTAATCTAAGAATTTATTGTTATTATGGTAATCTACCATTCATCTGACCCTTCATTATCAAAACAGTGAGTACTGATAATTGAAGGGGCAGATAATATGAAGCACAATTACATAGTGCTCCACCATAAGCCAGTTAACACAAAAGGGTTGGTTAAAAGGTTGGATAAATTGTAGATTACTGTATTATTATATTAAAATTTATTAAATAACATTTGTTTTGTATACCAAATTAAACACAGGTTCAAAGCACTCTTAAAGGTCATAATGAATATGTAGACTTTTTGACCACTAAAATCAATTATATTAATCAATTATAATAGTAAAATCAATTATATTGATTCCTCAAGGGCTCACTGTAGTGAGTACGGGAGTGGTGAACCCGACGTACCTGATGCTGGACCATGCCTTATTTCATGTAATATATATCTGTTATATTATCTGTAGACTGGTCCCTACTCTTCTTTGTTTCCTTCTTGCTTCTTCCCTGACCCCCAATCTTTCCTATTTTACTTTTCTTCATCTTTTGCAGTTTGTTTAGCCTAATACTTAGTCAGCTAAACAAACACAGAAGGCAGCAATGGCAAACCACTTCTGTATATATTTTGACAAGAAAATCGTATGAACAGAGGTTTAAGTTATTGTGATATAGTGCTGGAAGATGGGACACCTAGGGGAGAAGGGAAGGCACTGAAATGGCTTCTGGGGAAGAGCAGAGAGGAACTTCCAATGGAGTTAACAAGAATGATGAAGCTGGATCAAAGCCTTCTGGAAGTTCAACTTCTGATAGAGTTAATCTCAGAACAAGACGCCTCTGTTTTACTGATTTACATAAAATAAGAAATGGAATGTAAGAAGTATGCATCAAGGAAAACTGAAACTAGTGAAGAAAGAAATGAGAACAACTCGAATTAAGATGTTAGGAATCAGTGAACTGAGATGGACAGGAATGTGTGACTTTGATACTGATGATGTCATGGTGTATTACTCTTGATATGAAAACCTTCGAAGAAATAGAGGAGCATTCATTGTAAGAAGAGAATACAGAAAATACATTTTGGGTTAAACCCAGTGCTAATAGAATAATTCTAATCAGAATAAAGGCATACCCAGAGAATGTTACACTCATAGAGGTGTATGCATCTAATACAGACTCAAGTGAAAATGAGGTAGAAGAATTTTATAGCAGCCTACAACAAGTAGTATACAGTACTGATAAAACAGACTTTCTTTTGGTATTAGGGTGAGTGGAATGCAAAAGTGGGCAAAAAAGAAGAACAAGGCATCACTGAAAAATTTAGTTTAGGACTGAGGAATGAAGCAGGAGAAAGAATGTTGGAGTTTTGTGTTTAGAACAGTCGTTTTATTGCAAACACTTGTTTCCAACAATATAATAGAAGATTGTACACATGGACTTCACTTAATGGAGAATACAGAAATCAGATAGATTATATTGTTGCCAGTAGAAGGTAGAGAACAAGCAGCAAAAACACTGTGGGACAGATCATGAATTATTGATAGCTGAAGTTAAATTGAAATTAAGGGCTAAGAAGAAACAAAAGGACAGTATTAGATTTGATTTAGATCCTATAAATGAAGCATGTAAAGTAGAAGTCGGTAAGAAATTAAAACGTTTGGAGAAGCCAGGAAGAGAATTAGAAGAAAAATGGGAAGAAACAAAATGTACAGTCATAGAAACAGCAAAGAATACTCTTAATAAAACAACAAGAAAGAAAGATTGCAAATGGTTGTCAGAAGAAGCTATTCAAATAGCAGAGGAAAGAAGAAAAATGAAACTTCAGAGAAACAATGAAAGGATTAGACAAATGAGTGCAGATTTCCAAAGACAGGTTAGGAAAAATTAGGAAAAACATCTAAACAAAAAGATGCAAGGAAATTGAAGAATGCAATATTATGGGTAGAACAAGTGATCCATTTAGAAAAATAAATGGTGTTACACGGAAGTTTATCCCTAGATCAGGAGTTGTAAAAAGTAATTCAGGTAAATGTCTGATGGAAGAAGAAGCAGTGAAAAAGATGAAAAGAATATATAGAGGATTTGTACAAGAAAGATAATAGTATTGAAGGAGAATTTGTTGAGTAACCTATGATAATGAAAAGTGAAGTGATATCTGCAATGGAACAACTGCCAATAGGAAAAGCTCCAGGAGGTGATGGTGTGTCAGTGGAATTATTGAGAGCAGCTGGAAATGAAGTAGTGAATATACTGACTGAAATTTTTCAACAGGTTTGGAAGAAAATATACTGGCTTAGAGATTGGAAAACATCGGTATTCATCCTACCCCCCCCCCAAAAAAAAGCCATAGATTGTAATAATTATAGAACCATCATTTTAATTTCACATGCAAGTAAAGTTATGCTGAAAGTGATCCAACAAAGGGTAGAGCCATATGTGAATAGAGAAATGCCACAAGAACAGTCAGGCTTTAGGAGAGGTAGAGGAACTAGAGACCTAATAGCAAACATGAGATGGATTATGGAAAGAACACGAGAATTTCAGAAGGAAGTATTTATTTGTTTTATGGATTAAAAGAAAGCTTTTGATTGTGTGGATCACAACAGACTGTGAATTGTAATGAGATCAATGGGAATACTTTAACATCTAATTCTCTTGATAAGAGAGCTATATGACAACCAAGAAACTTCAGCAAAAACAGTCTTTGTTGTTTGAGTGGAAAAAGGGGTGCGCAAGGGTTGTACACAGTCGCCCTACCTTTTTAATATTTATAGTGAATATGTTATGAGAATGTCTGATTTAGACAAAGAGCCCACTGGAATTAAGATTGGTAGCAGGAAAATAAATAATTTAAGATATGCAGATGATACAACCTCATAGCAGAAACTAAGAAAGATATGTGTCGTTAATTCTATTGGTTAAGACGGAAAGTAACAAATCTGGGCTTAACCTCCCTACTGGCTAATGTGGATGAAATAGTGAGAACAAATTGCACTTCTTATTCATGTTATTCAATGGGTGTTACAAAACTGGACGTCTATAGACATCCTGGCCGGTTGGGGGGGTTAATTTAAACATCAACAACAACAAAAAAAAAAAGTGATGGATTCCAGCAATTTAATGAATTTATAATAGAGAGAGATAAAATAGAAATCATTGAAAGTTATGATTTACTGGGGTTAAGAATCAGAAATGATGGTACATGTGAAGATGAAATTAAAAGAAGGATAGTCTTGGGGAAAAAAGCTATGTTAAACTTAGCAAAAATTATGAAAGATAGAGGTGTGAGTAAGGCCACGAAAGTTAGAATCATCAAAAGCAAAGGTATTTCCAGTAGTGATGAAAGCTGGATTATTAAGACGAAAGCGAATTGATTGATTTGAATTATGGGTGTGGAGGAGACTATTAAGAATATCACAGACTGAAAGAATGACCAATAAGAAGATTTTAGAGAATATAAAGATAGAATACTCCTTGGAGACAATGATCGCTAAACAGAAGTTGATGTGCTTTGGACGTATTATGTGAGATGATTAATTATTGGAAAAGGCAGTTATGTTGGGGGAAAATTGAGGGAATGAGAAGAAGAGGAAGACCACACACAATTAGGATGGATAACATAAAAGAACTTACCATCTTGAACTTACAATTGTTGAAAGGAAGGATAAGAGGCTGAGTAGGATGGAACCTTTGTTCACAAGATCACCAAGAGGTGAAAACGACTGGATGGCACATAATAACAACAACAACAAAATCAATTATAATGAGAAATACATTGGGTTTATTTTGTCATAATATTTTTAAAAAAAATTAAGTTTCACTGCAGATACTTGTGGCTTCTTCCATGTTAACATAAAAATATAATAAAAGGCTAACATGAATTATATAACCCATGCTAGCTCCCACATTCACGTGGTTTCCTTTTTCAACTCATATTCCTAACAGTTCCTACAAATTCTGTAATTTAGTAATGTTATAGTTTATGTTAGCATTTATTGTATTTTTATCTTAACCCAGAAGATGCCATTGGTATCAGCAATAAAACTAGTCTATTTTCATTTTTTATATTATTACGACCAAATACAGTGGGTGATCGGTTAATGAACAGTTCGGACTGTGAACAAATCGGACAACGAACACTTTCACGAAAGATTTTTATGTTCAGATAACGAACACATCACAGAACAAACACAAGAAGAAGTGACACTGCGTGCAAGATTTGTAGAACTGTATTTTACTGCCATCTATGAACGGTTTCTGGAACGAGACTTTGACAGTTGTATACATAACTTTTTTGTGTGCTAGTTGATTTCAATTTTTGTAAGTGCTTTTCTGAACTTTTTATTAAAAAAAAAAAATGATAATATTATGGGGCCTAAAAAGAGTGGAGTGTCAAGAACTGTGCTCACCATAGAAACCAAGCAAGAGATAATAGCCAAGGTAGAGAGTGGGCAGAAGATGCCTGATGTTGCTAGGCAGTATGGCTTTAACAGGTCTACAGTAGCACAATCTTAGCTAAGAAAGAGATAATCAAGAAGACTGAAGCAGCTAAAGGAGTAATGAAAATCACATCTGAGAAACAAAGATGTGCCATCCATGAAAAAATGGAGAGATTGTTTTTAGTTTGGATAAAAGAAAGGTAAATGAAAAGAGATGTAACTAGTATAACTATCATTCAAGAGAAGGCTAGAGAAATTTTTGAAGAACTGAAGAAACAAACTCCACATTCATCACATGAGGAGATAGAATTCAAGACTACCACTGGATGGTTTGCAAAGTTTAGAAGGAGATCTGGTATTAAACATGTGGTAATGCATGGTGAGTCTGCTAGTGCACCAGGACACCCAAAAGACCTTGAAGATAATTTGCTCAAAGACGTTCCCTGGCTGACAGTTCAGTTTCTGCTTCAAAATACCACTTTGTTGATTCAGTCAATCGATCAGGAGGTTATTGCGGGTTTCAAGAAATTGTACACTGGCGCGCTGTTTCAACGGTGTTTTGAAGCATGCCAGTTCACCTCAACGATGACATTAAAAACATTTTGGAAAGAAAATTTGATATTCTTGAGGTTATCTGGCTCATTCTAAAGGCATGGTCAGAAGTCACTCAACGACAGTTGAATTCTGCTTGGTGAAAGCTATGTCCATCCTGCATTCAGGGAGATGGAGATGATGATCCTGAAATTATGTATGAAATTGTGACAACTGCTAGAGATCTGTAATTGGATGTGAATGAAGATGGAACATGAAAATGATCTGACGACAGAAGAACTCTTGAATGAAGAACAGCAAGAAACTCAGCGAGATGTGTTTTCTTCTGAAAAAGAGGACGACGAAAGAGGACCAATGCCGACATCTGCTATTAAAGATCTTTTGGAGAAGTGGGAGGATGTCAGAATAACGGTCTTAGAATGGCACTCAAACCAGGTTGAGGTCAATAGGCTTGGGGATCTCTACAATGACAATGCTACTAATCACTTCCAAAAACTCCTGAAGAAGAGAGAAAAGCAATTGACATTGAACAGATTCTTTAACGTCCCACAAACAGAAAAAAAAAACATGACTGATGAAAATGCAAGACTGTGTGTGTATGTATGTATTATTGTTATTATAAATAAATGTAGTAAGAAATTATATAATTTTTTATTTATTTTTTTGGGTCTCCAGAACGAATTAATCAAATTCCCATAAAAAAATCTATGGTAAATCGATGATCGGTTAATGAACAATTCGGGTAGCGAACATCGTGTTTGAACGGATTATGTTCGTTAACCGATCATCCTCTGTAAATCCAACGTATTTCTCCTTATAATACTCTTAAAAATCTTTGAAGTTTTCAAAAAGCACCTCATTTAGCAGGTTCAAAATGTTCCAAGCTAGTAACATTACTCTCAAAGCCCGATCCATATAAATGGCCATTCCAAATTAATCCCATGATCAGTCCAAGCAGAACTATCTGCAAGCAGTGATAGTCCTTGGACTCCCTGTAGGTGTCAAATAATAATAAGTACAAAGTAAACACTCATAGTAATAAAGTAAAACTGTGTGACATTATCCTGACTAGTTTGCCAAAAGCCCAGAATTTGTTAAAATAGTTCTCATGAATTGACAAAGGAATAAGGTTAGCATTGCACAAAGTCTATAGATGCTTGGAAATCTTGGAACAGTTTCATCAAATGAATAGGCACCTGGAAAGTGGAGCTAATGGCATGCATTAATACCAATCCCTTTCAACAAACAGTCTGTACACTGTTCTGCAGAAGTGCTACCAGCTATTTGAAAGCAGGTACTCCTGAAAGAAGGGAAGATAATGCCAGATTACTCTTAGCAGTTCAGATACTAGAAAAATACAAAGGAAATATGGGGAAGGAGCTCCCTCCACACACACACACACACACACACATACTCCTTATCACCATACAGTTCAGCACTGGCATCAGTGGATCACCAGTAGTCTCAATCAAAGATTCACTTTCTGAATGGATGGCAGATCATCAATGGCAGGGAAGGCAACATTCGATATTGAGAGGTTTTGTCTCCTAGGAACATGCCTGATATCAGAAAGGATTTAACTCTGCTGAGAGAAAGATGGATCAAGAAAATGAAATGACTTTTATTTTGTTGAATAATATTTTTCAATGTAATTTTAGAAAGTTAAAATAAAAATATTAATATTACAAAAAAAAATTTTGGATCATCTTTGCAATAAAGCTGATTACCATTTTTATTTCTTCTGCCATTTTGACACTTGTCTTCTGTATTACTACTTTAACATACCAATATCTCAAATGTGAAAATAACTTTCATTACAAGATTACATCTCAACAATGCATGCATAAAGTAAATAAAGGAGAATGATTCTATAATATTATTATTTGCTAATAACTTCATGATTTTATCATGATTTACTGAAATATGAGTCCAACTGTAACTGAAAATCAAATCTAAGTTGAAGAAATATTTGGTCATTGAATCTATGAAACAGTGCTTTGTTCTGTGATATAAATGAGCCTATGAAATTTCCATATTAATTAACTAAACATAAATTAAAGATACCAAGAAATTATATTCTTGGTTTAATCCTTTATCCAAATATATGCAAACAAGTTTGTACCCGAACTATTTTCAGGACTGGGGCAACTCCTATAAAGAAGCTAATGACTTCACATCACTTGCCTTAGTATCCCATAATGTAAAGTACATCTCCTTGTGAACATGTATAATGCTATGCATTATGGAAAGGGTCACTACCCAGACTGGTGCAGTCCTTTATTGAAGTCTCATCAGCGGGAGCCAGATGCAGAGGTGATATGATACTAAGGTTGAACTATGCAGAAGTCATATTTTCATATACGAGTAGCCAAAAGGTTGCTTCTTTGTACGAAGTTCAGATGCAAACTTGTTTGCCTACACTTGGATAAAGGATTAAACCAAGAATATAATTTCTTGGTATCTTAATTATAATATAACCAAGTGAAAAAACTTACAACCATCTCTAATTTAGGGTATTTTAATAATAAGGTGTGACACCTTTTGGCTACTCATAGACAAAAATATGACTTCTGTATTACTATGCATCACCTTATTCAACCTTAGTATCACCTCTGGGTCTGGCTCCCATTGATGAGACTTCAATAAAGGTTGAAACCGGTCCGGGTAGTGACCCTTCCCGTAATGCATATCATTATACGTGTCAGTAAGGAGATGTGCTTTGCATTATGGGATACTAAGGCAAGTGATGCGAAGTCATCAGCTTCTTTATACAAGTTGCCACAGTCCTGAAAATAGTTCAGGGTGAACTTATTTGCCTACACTTAGATAAAGGATTAAACCAAGTGAAAAAACAACAATTAACTAAACACTTTTAAAGAGAGCAAAGTATCTGTTAATTAACAGAACATTAAGAAGAGAGAGAGAGAATAGGGCAGGAGTGGGATACTGCTGAGGATAGCTGAAGAACTTCAACCAACAAATTTAGAAATAAAAAAATTTTTTAAAATTAGGTTTTGGGGGGGATGGTTTGTTTGAGGCTGTCTAGTATAAGATACAGGCCAAAAGGACAAAATACATATGATTGGTATGGTTTGGTTGGTGCTATTGAATAAAGGGATTCATAGGAATTTGGCACAATGATTGGCACAACGAGAGCAGGCCAAACAATTATTATGGGAGGGAGGAAAGGTGGCATGGCAAGGTGGGAGTGGAATTTATACAGTTGCTAAGGGAAAGTCTATCTGTGTCAGGTATTGTGGTTAAAGTGTTGGAGAGACTGATGAGAATCAGGATCCAGAATTGGATTGACAACAATGGTATTATCTTTGATGGACAGCACGGATTTGCTGAAGAGAGGTCATGTTTTAGTAATCTGCTTAATTATTACAATACGGTGAGAGCAGCATTTGACGTGGGAGATGGATACAGGGTAGTATACTTAAATTTTGCAAAGGCTTTTGATACATTACTGCACGATAAGATGAGAGTCAAACTAGATGGATGGGACTGAATATTAGACTAGTGCATTCAATTGAAGATTGGCTGTAATAGATATCAATAAATTGACTGTATGATACAAATTTAAAAAAGAACAATTTAATTGAAAGCATGTTATATTATCTGCCATATCAGCTGCAGGATAATAGATACATCAGCATTAATAGATATTCAAAATAAATTACAATCAATTGATTTAGTTAATTATTTTTAAATTATAAACAATATTTAATTACAATTATGGAACACATGAAAGTTATATTGGTTAATATAACTTTCCAAAATTTTACAATAAAAATATAAAGTGTTTCTGGTATTAATATTTTATAATGAATTCTTCCGCTTACGTCTCAATTTTCAGATGAATCAACAAGTTGTGTACGGGGAGAGCAATATCCCAGAAGAGGAAAATCACTGGTAGTGTGATTCAGGGATCTGTTTTAGGAATACTGCTGTTTAACCTGTATATTAATGACATTGGGGAAGATCTGAATGAAGATATTCAGTTATTTGCATATGATAAAAAGTTGAGACAACTTATGAGGAGTAGAGCAGATGTTATGGTCTTACAAGAGGACTTTGAATAGACTGAATGAATGGGTATGGGAATACCAGTTCAATGTTGCAAAATGTAAGGTTTTAAAATTTGGAAAACAAAGATGGGATATAGAATTTACTATTGGTGGGAATATATTGTTGGAGGTGGAGGAAATAAGAGATCTTGGGATGATGGTGGATAAAGATCTAAAATTTAGAGGACACATTGCCAAAATTGTGAGGACAACACAACAGATTCTGGCAATGATGTGGAAGACACACACTGACTTGTACAAGGAAAGGTTCCATTGCATAAGACTTTGATTAGGCCACATATGGACTACTATGCACAGATTAGATCACCTGGTTATGATGAAGAGATGTTGGAGTGGTTCCAGAGGTGACTGACTAAAATAGTTTCTGATATCTGGAATGTTGAATGTGAAGAAAGTTTGAGACAATGCAATTTGCAGAATATAGTGGATAGGAGGAAGAGGGGGTGACATGACAGAGACATACAAGTTGGTAAGGGGTTGTCATATAATTAAAACTGAAAGGGTATTTCATAAAATGGTGGAAGAATAAGGGACAAGAGATTATCCTGGAAGCTGTATAAGGAGAGTGTGAGCAAGGGAAGGAGAAGCAGGGTTTTTTTTTTTTTGCATGGAGAGTTGTGAATGATTGGAATACATTGTCCGAGAGCATCATGTCTGCCAAGAATTTAAATGTGTTTAAGGCACAGTATGGTGAGCTGTTTGTATGACAAAAAGGACCTCCTAGATGATTCTTTGACTCCCTGGGCACTTAGGTTAATAATTACAGAGGGTGCCAAGAGTTGAAAGTGCTGGATCTAGTAACAGCATCAGAAGATATATCCATAACTAAGGTAGACACCCTGCCTCCAATTGAGGATAGTGACCAAGAAGTCTTGTTTTGGGAAGTTGGAATTCTCTGTCAAAAAAGGGTTTATGTTGAACTATAAAGATGATAATTATGATAGACTCAGGAGGCATATTGGAGCAGTGCCATGGCTTGAGAAGCTACAAGGAAAGAATGTGTCCACAGTGCATGTGAAGTGGTCAGAGATTGTTTGAGAAAAGCACTATCACAGTGCATAGTGTGATAGTGCTTTTATCAATAGAGATATAAAGCAAGAGCTGGGGAGGAAGATAAAAAAAAAGCACTGCTGAAGGAATATAAAAAAAAAGATGATCAGCACTCTCATGAGCAGTACGAAATGCAAGCAAAAAAAAAAAGGGTGACTAGTGAAGTACGGAAGGCCAAATCAGATTATGAGAGAAAACTACATAAGCAGTTCAAAGTAAATCCAGAAGAGTTTTTTTTCCTCATGTATCAGGTAAGAGAAAAAATTGCTATGGTAGGATGACTTTCATGAATAGTGATGGCAGTCATCCTATAATAGAGGCAAAAGAAATAGTTCAGTTGTTCAGTAATCAATTTGCAAAGATGTATCATCCAGGTGGAGAGTTTGCTGTTGATGATGTGACAGAGATGCATGTCAAAACTAAGGTAGATAAACAGGTATTCAGCATATTGAAAACTATCAATGTGAATACTGCAGTGGGACTAGATGTTAATCCATGCACTATATGTGCATGGGTTAACATCTAGTCCCTAAAGTTGTCATTCTAAGTCTCAACTCAGGCAAGGTTCCAAGGGAGTGGAAAAAGGGTAAGATAGTCCGTTACATAGAGCTGGTTCCAAGACAGAAGCAGCAAACTACTGACCAATTAATATATCAAAAGTGGTTGTTAAAGTATTGGAAAACTTGGTTAAAGATAAATTCCAAAAGTGGGTGGATTGGGATATAATACTCTATAGTGGGCAGCACAGCTTTGTGAAGAGTAAGTCTTGTCTTAGTAATTTATTCATATTTTATAATAAAGTGACATGAGAATGGATAAAGGAAATAAATGGATATACTAAGTCTTGTCTTAGTAATTTATTCACATTTTATAATAAAGTGACATGGAAATGGATAAAGGAAATAAATGGATATACTATGATATTGCTGAACTTTGCAATGGCATTTCAAGAATACCACATTTAAAACTATCACAAAAGTTGGAGCAAATGGGAATGGATATGAAGCTAGTAGCATAGATAGGTGGGTGGCTGACAGACAGACAGACAACAGAGAGTAGTATATGATGGAATGAAATCCAGGAGAGTGAGGGTGACTAGTGGAGCACCTCAGAGTTCTATACTAAGGCCACTACTCCTTAATTTGTATAATAATGATATAAGGAAATATTTTGAGCGGGGGGGGGGGATATTCTGCTCTTTGCTGATGAGGCAAAACTAGGGAAGGCCAGAATTAGTTAAGGTGATGTGGATATCCTGCAGGATGCTTTAAATAAATTGGCATTATAGGCAAATGATAATGATTAGCAATTTAATGTTAGAAAATGTAAGGTTATGCACTTGGATGAAAAGGTTGTTTACTGTGTATTGCACTGATGGAACTGGATTGCAGGAAATTAATGAGGTCAAGGACTTGGGGATAATGGTAGACAGAGAGTTGAAAAAATAGTTCAAAAGATTACTTAGATGTTGAAAAACCTGCAAATAAGTAAAGAGAGAGAAGTTATCACTCTTTATAAGAATATAAGGCTGCATCTTGATTACCATGCACAGATTTGGTCACATGAGTTTCTTGGGGGATCAGGAGGTGGTAGTAGAGGGAATTCAGAGACGAATGACCAAACTGGTGACAGGTCTGTAGAATGCTCTCTATGAGGATAGATTAAAGGTGTGTGGGTTTCATAGTTTAGTTAATGGGTGGAAAAGAGATGACATGATAGAAACGTAAATGATATCAAAGAGGTTTAATAAAATTAATGTAAAGGAAATTTTTCAATATATGACAATAAAGAACGATGGGTTATCTGTGAAAGTTGGGCAAGAGTACGGTTAGTTGTGCAGGCTAGATTTTTTCCATGGAACCTGGTGAACAAGCGGAATGGATTGCCAGAATTAGTTGTCCATGACATGAGTTTAAGCAGAGGTGCGATAGGTTTTCTGGGTATAAATGTTAGTGTGGGTATCCCATGATGAGTCTCTGGACTCAATGGAGATACCATGTAATAATAATAATTAAATAACAGATATTTTTTCCAGTCATCACAAAGGATTGTCAGTACATTAAAACAAAGTCTTCCTTGTTCCCTTTTTTCAATAGAAGTATGGTTTTTGAGGTCTTCCATTCTTCTGGAATATTTCTTTCTTTGAAGTACCAAGTGAATCCGGCAGCCAAGGCTTTGAAAATAATTGGTCCACCTTGTTGGATTTCTTCAGCCTTAACATGATCAAGTCCTGAGGCTTTACCTTTACTCATTTTCTTAAGGGCATGTTCTATTTCTTCTGGAAGTACATCTGGTATATTGGTTGGTTTTGGAATGATAGGTTCTGAGACTTGGCACTTAGTCACATAAAGATCATTATAAAAATTCTGCACAATTTCTTCTATTCTTTTTCTATTAGAATGTTTTTCTCCATTTTGATCCTGTAAAGCAGATGGAATTGACTGTTTAAAATTTAAGTTTTTCTCCATTTTTTTTCAGGCTGGTTTTTGCCTGCACTGCTTCTCTTAGTTTTTGTATCCTGAAAGCTTCGTAGTCTTCTGGAATTCCTTTCCTTTGTAACTTACAGATAATTTTGTATTAAATTTTTATCAGATTTCTTCAGTTCTTTTCTCTTTTTCAGTAGTTCTATAGTATGAGGTGAGAGTCATTCTCTTTTCTTTTGTTTCACAGGAATTTCTGATTTTTTTCTTGCACTCGTTGAATTTTTTAATAAAGTCAATATAGTCATCATTTATGTAACAGTTCTTAATAGTCCATTTGGTCTCTTCTATGTACTTCCTGAACTTGTGGTAGTCTATTTATTTGTCTTTTGAAGTTTGATGTTGCCCTGATATGTTGTTCTTTTTTGTGGTCTATTCTTATAATGGCTCTGAGGAGGCTGTGGTCAGAATTTATGTCGAAGTATGTTTCGCCTATTGTACCAGTCTTTTACAGTCTGTTAAAATGTAGTCAATTTTATTTTTTTGTGTCTCCATTCAGTGATTGCCAAGTCTATATTCTTCCTGGTATTAAAGTCGCCACCAACGAATGTATATGTTGATTTGTAATTTAATGCCTGTTCAAGATTCACGTAAAAATTTTCTATTTCTTGATTATCAGCTACAGATCTTCGAGCATAGCAGAATATTAATTTTATCGTTATATTGTTCTCTATTCCAATTAGGTGTATGCCTATTCTTTCAGATATGATGTTACAAGAAAGGATCGACTTGGTGAGCTTAACTTTAACAATGAAGCCCACTCCGCCTTGTATGCCATTGTTTGAGGATGCTCCGAGGAGTATCTGTGAGCCATCATACCATCTTGCTGCCAGTTTTTTCAATCTTTTTGTTTCATTCACTAGCAGGATATCTAATTGATATAAGATAGTTCTTTGATTAATAAATCTATTCTGTAGTCTTTTGACAAAGTTCAAGTACTAGGGTACCGAATGCCATTCTCACAGATTTAAGAGGCAGCAGCCTGTTTTCATCTGCGAGATTCTTAGCACCCCTGGCCTCACTCGGTGCCTTACCACTGCTGTAGAAACGTGAGTGTGGGTCGCGCAGGACTCGGGGCCATTCTGTTGTTGCAGTAGTGGCATTTTTGCTGTAGCGATATTTACACTTCTCCTGACCAGAGTTCTGAAGTGTTCGACAGAGCTCTGTTAGTGGGGTCCAGGTCTGATAATGGTTAGGATTCCCAACACCCCAGAGTGCACCACAGAGAGGTAGAGTTGGACTTTGCACCAAGTGCATAAGGCAACCAAACTGAGAGAAGTCGATGGGAGTCCCTGGGAGAGTTGTCTTTTCTAAAAAAATTTTGCATCTCAGAAATGAAATATGATGCTAATTCATTTACAAGCCTATTTTTTTTATTTGTTATAGATTTATCTATTGTTTTGAGATAAATAACTTTAATAAAAATTAAAACTGTCTTCTATGTTTCATCTTTTACATCAAAGTTATCTTTAGGAGTAGAAAACACACAGAAATAGATATATATATATATATATATACATACATACATACATATGTAATTAATTTTTTTACTTGGGGATACTGTATATTAGGGTTACCAAGTAATTTTATAAGCTTGGTTATTTAACTCCTAATCCCAAGTAAGCAAACAGTTAAGTTTGCACCTGAAACATAGTTCAAGTCTAATGAGTTGCACTGGTGTTGTACCATCTTTAGACTTGAACTATGTTTCAGGTGCAAACTTAACTGTTTGCTTACTTGGGATTAGGAGTTAAATAACCAAGCTTATAAAATTATTTGGTAACCCTAATATATATATATATATATATTCTTGATCTTCTACTCGGTTGTAATGATACATTTTAGAGAATAAATTTTAAATGACTTTAAACCGAGATAAAATATTAAATTTTAATATTTTATCTCGTTGTAAAAAAGGCTGAAACTAGTTGTAATGATACAACTAGTTTCAGCCTTTTATAGCCTTCTTCAGAACATAGTAATAAAAAATTGAAGTTACAAAAAAAAAAAAAAAAAAAAAAACTGAGAATTACAGGCAAAAAATGCAATACATAATTGACACAAAAACGTTGTATTTTTCAAGTCGTTCTAGCTATTGTTTGTTGTATGCGTGCTTGCAGGCATATAACAAGGGTTTCTCATATCAAAAATATTTCAATCAGTGAAAATGATATCATAGCAATTTTGACATTATCTCATTATTTACTAACGTCCCTACTGAGGATATATTAACATTACTTAAGGACAAATTGTCTAAAAAGATATTTGCTTTACTAAAACATTGTATTCAATCTGGCTACTTCAGATATAGGGACTCCATTTACAAACAAAACCAAGGCCTAGCAATGGGCAACCCTTTATCCCTAGTTCTAGCAAACATTTTCCTGGAAGATTTTGAATCAAACGCCATATCGTCCTCTCGTTTAAGCCGAAACTTTGGAGACGTTATGTTGATGACATCTTCATTATATGGAGTCACGGACACACACATCCCTCAAGGATTTTCTTCAATATCTTAACAACCAGCATCCTAATATAAAATCCACTGCCGAACTAAAACGAAATAACTGCCCTCCTTTCCTGGATGTAATTCTTACACGATGCTCTGATAGATTTAAAATCTCTATATACCGAAAACCATACTAACGATATCTGCACTGTCAATCCCATCACTTTCCACCACAAAAGCTCGGAACTATTTCTACCTTAGGACACAGAGCACACTCTCTCTTGACTGAACTAGATGAACTACAAAAAGAAATAAATCATCTCACTCTTATCTTTAAACAAAATGGATACTCTAAAAAAACGATTAAGAAATTTCTTCTGGATCCTCCTAGACAGTGCACAACAGAAACTATTAATTTTAAAGGTAGCACTCCATTCCATACATTAGCACAGTCTCTAAAAAATTAGCTAAAGTCCTTAAAAAATATAATATCAGGACGTTCTTCACCACACTTCCTAAAATCCATTCTCTAATCAGTCATCCAAAACCTACTCATCACAACCTAAAATATCCAGGTGTATATAAATTATGGTGCGATTGCAATATCCCTTATTTTGGTCAAACTAACAAATCTATTGAACAACGTATAGAAGAGCATAAGAGAGACATCTCTTACAAAAGATCTCATGCAACTGCATTATCCAGTCATGTTCTTTTTTCAAATAATCCTAATGATGATCAACAAAGCCACTCCGTTTGCTGGGATAGATCAGAAAATATCTTTCGCTGTGATGATGAATTTGAGAGGAAAATTGTAGAATCAAGGGAAATCCTGCTGAACCCTGTCCACTTAAACAACAATTTGAGTTATAACATCCCAGATAGCCATGCTGCAGTTATTCAATATTGGCGTTCACGTGAGCCTGCACGCACACTTGCAATAAAAACAATTGCACGCCTGTTAGAACAACTTGAAAGAATACAATGTTTTTTATGTATCAATTATGTGTGGCAATTTTTACCTGTAATTTCCAGTTTGCTTAGATACTTCAATGTTTATTACTATTCTTTTCCTTTAAGAATACATGAGGAAGGCTGTTATAAGTCGAAACTAGTCGTATTATTCTTATTAAAATCTTTATAAGTTATCTCGGTTTTTAGTCATTAAATCTATGTTTTTAAAATGTATCACAACAACCGAGTAAAAGCCGATTATCACACACACACACACATATATATGCACACTACATTAAAAGCAACTAACACTGAACTAAACTACTGTAAGCTATGTTATGCCTAATAATAATTCACTTGTCTTGCTAAGCTGTTGTTGTGAAAAAAATTATAATACTAATAATCATAAAGTAATTCAATCAGCCCAATTCAAAATCCTTTATCCTTTGCCCAAAGTATTATTAATTATATCATGCCTAAAGGGCTGTTTGGAGTGGAAATGGGGATAATTCCTACAGAGGAGGAGAAACATTCTTGAGCTCACTTGTTGAACTTTCATTACTGTTGTGAACCTGTCAAATTCCAAGTAACCAATAGCTTATATGATCTTCATTATTTCAATTTGTAAAGTTAGATGAACCTGAGATAGTGTTACTGTAATTTGGTACTCTAGGCAATCTGAGGACATTAATTGTTACCTTCGATATCTGTTGACCAAATGTTAGAAATTTCAAAGCCATCATTCTTGTTTTGACTCATGTTTGTTAAATTTCATTTGTACTGTTTCTATTAGTGTAAGAGTTGTGTAACCTTTCAAATCAATGTCTATAGAATGTCTCCAGAGCATGATTCAAAAGACCTTTTTCCACAGTGGAGTAAACCATTCATATTCTTCTTTTCTAATATCTACTGTGCATTCAGTACATTGAATTTGGTCTTTTCCTAGATGTGTGTGTGTGGAAGGGAGGGGGGGGGAATCCTTGGATGAGGTGAATAAAAGTTTAAATGTAATAAGAGTTTACAGATGTTTTTAATTGTTCATTACTGTAAATTTATACCTGTTTTTTTCAGACAGACCTTGAATATATGGGATAGTTATAACTTTCTTTTAGTCATTATTGCAGATCTTGGTAGTAGTAGCAAATGTTCAAGCGAGAACCTTGAGGACTGAGGTAAAGAAGGGTTCCATGCAAACAGCATTTGAACATGGGTCAGTTAGTCCTGAAAGATAGAAGAAATCCATTCCAAAGTGGGACACTGCAAGAAAAAATGAACTGGTCCTGTCTGTAGATCCAAAGGGAATCAGGTCAATATTCCCAAACCTGTACACAGAGACCAGCCCCTGTGGAGCCAAGTGCAGTAATGCAACCAAACTCTGAGAAGTCGACAGGAGTCCCAGAGAGAGAGTTGTGTTTTCTGTGTAAGGGTTTGGCTTCCTCGAAATGTTTTCCAAAGATAGGGATGCTATTGCCATAAAGCACCACACCTCCTGCAATGTCCAGAGCAATCTTGATCCTGTCAGCCCGTGAAAATCTGAGGGAGAGAGAGTGTGATTTTCGTACTGCACTATACCTATATCCACAGGAGGTCTCCAAGGTGAACAGCCTCTAGTCGATAGAGCAATGTAGGTAAGGCAAGTTGACAAGACAGATCCAAAACCTTAGGAGAAGGACTAACTCTGAGGACTGGGCCAGTTCAGCTAGGGTCCGAAGCTGGTATGGCACTGCACCAGACTGGGTGTGTCAGTGATAGAACAGGTGAGCTCACACCAGTGTTGCAGCCTTCTTGTGGAATGTCTCAGCTGCACAGTATGCCAGATGGCCCATCTGGTGCAAGTGTTTTGGTCAGCAACTAACAGCTGACTCAGAACTGGCATAGAGTAGGAGAATCCAACTATCTAATTAAAACAAACCATTGCTATGGCTGTTGAGACGTGTTGCTGCCATGTGATTCCTGACCATTGTTTTGAATGTTTATGAGAAGGAATATCAATCAAGATCATGAGTGATCGGTAAAAGTAAAGACGACTTTCATTGAAATAGACTATGCTGGATGGAGCTCTGGCTGTGATGGTTAAAATAAGCCTATGTTTGAAAACTACTGTCTGAAGGGCAGGTCTGCCTTGCCTCTGTTTATAGAAGATTCCAAAGAAAGAGAGAGAGAACGCTACTCTTAGAAACAAGGAAACTTGCCACCCAACAATGCACCTATGCTCCGAACATAGAAAAATCGCTTCCTAGCAATGACATCATTAAACTTACGAGCAGGCAGTGTACTCCAGAAAAACTGCAACTGTTGGGAATCTTCTTGTCTGACTTTCTAGCAATGATGGACTCAGTGGATTGGGTTGTTGGCCTTGATGGGGTGAACCCAATGACTCTACAAATCATTACAAATGTGGTCTGCTTCAGGCTATAGATTACCTTTTAGAGCATGCTCAACAGGATAAGATAGGAGAGGACAGGTAGTTAAGTTAGTATGTAAGTTAGCTATATGTGTTAGAATGCAGATTCATGTGCTAGGTCAAATATCAGATTAAAGTGAGTGTTGGACTGGCCAAATCCATAGCAGTCCTGACCTGGCATTAGCAAGGTACTGGAATGCACATGAAGCAGAAAGTTAAAGGCCCTGAAGGGTGCAGGGCCCTTAACTCTCTGCTTCATGTACATTCAGGAGTGAATGCATTTAGGTTCTTTATGTGGGGTGATGGCTGAATACCTCTAAGTCAGAATCCCATCTAGCCACTGCAACAATATGGTTCATACCTTGTGTGTTGAACGGCAGTGCCAGGTGGAGCTGCTTTCATACAATTATGGTGTAATCGCTCTAGAGAAGAGGCCACTAGAATGGAATCCATTGAGACTATGCAGCCACTACTCCTACACCACACCATTCAGATGTGATGTGTGGACACCTAATCGTTCACAGATGACCTAGGTTCTGGTATGGGTGTTATGTTTAGAAGAGCAGCCCCTATACTGCAATCTATTGAGACTCACCCTTTGTTGAAACTCTATTGAACTCTGGACCAACCGCAGCATCAGGTGGGCTTATGCCCAGCACTGCAACCTTCCTACTCAAGCATAAATGCTTGAGTAGGAAAGTTGGAAGATTTATGCTTCCTACTGCAGCATAAATCAAGCTAATCTGCAGCATCATCCAAGTATGGGCTCAATGCTGGATATTAACTTTTTTCCCAGCATTTTTTTATCATACCCTTTAAAAAAAAAGGATATCTAATACAATGTAATTTCTATTTTTGAATGCCTTTTCACCAAAGCAATGCTACTGCTCTCTGTTTTTTTTTTTTTTTTTTTTTTTTTTGGGGGGGGGGGGGTATATGTGGCTTCTGTGCTGGTTAGTGTCCCATGTACATATTGGCTAGTATGCGTAGGGTTGCAATAAACACTGAATAATAGATCCTTTCCTTCATTTCACTATAATGAATACTGAATGATAGATCCTTTTCTACATGTATTCAGTATAATGAATAGTGAATGTTAGATAATCCAACAGAAGGCTTATTTATTTATGGTGGATTGAATATTATTTTTTAATTATTTATTTTTTTGTCAATATCAGTCCTACACACAAGACATCACAAGATCTATGACATTGTAAAAATAATCATAATTAAAATTCTGAATATTTTTACGAATTGTTTATGTTAAAATGTTTATTATTTTTGTTTTCATAACACACATTGTCGGCACTTGTGATGTGCCCGTTATGGGAATTGTTTTGTCAAAAGTGATAAGTAAAGAAGTTAAAAATCTAATGTACTTAACGGATTTGAATAGTTGTATTACTTTAAACAAATTTATTATGGTTTGAAATATTAAGTTTTGTGTTTTATGAGGACATTCTCTTGTCGCTAATGGAGACAGCGTGTCAGCCATTATTTATGCCTAACTTTCTCGCTTGCCACTTTCGTGCAGTGTGCATGCTCGCCGAGAAGTTTGATGAGTGATTGACAGCTGACAAGAAATCGTTCAGTATCTGGGTAACGGTTGTAAACAAGATAGTGTTTGGAAGGAATTTAGAATACAGGCCAGCGGATTTTTTAGATTCAGAGGAACTTAAGTTTTTTTAAGTGACAGTCGGAAGAAAATTAATAGTATATTCCGAAAAAGGAATCGTGGAACTATTAAGTTTCAAAGTGGAATAAGTATTGATGAATAAAAGGAAAATGGAATATTGGAGGAAACACTAAGTGAGTGTATAGTAGATTCTGAAAAGAGAATCGTAGAACTGTAAGTTTTGTTTTTTTTTTATTGGAAGAGTTAAGACTGTCAATAAGCATTTAGTGAATAAAAGAAGAATTTGCTATTTACGTTCTAAAGGAATGTTCGAGAAAACTCTGATTAGGAAGTTTCATCTGTATTAAGGACGCCGGATCTGACTATTATTTCTACTGAAGGAAAGAGATGGAATTAAGTTCGGAAGAATTAATGTGTGCTACGTAAGTGATGAGAAAGGATCCTGTAAAAATGAAGAATCGAGTCATATATCTATTGAAAAGGGCCTTGACAGAGAAAGAAACTGGCTATGAACATTTTGTGATTGTGCAAACAAAGTGTTTAGTCTAGTCTTAAGTGTAAGTTTATTTTTAAAAGGCCTTGGATCCAATTAATTTGTAGTTAGTTATGTAAAGTTGTTTGAAGTGTATATATATTGTTTTTGTTTTATTAAATGTGTTTATTTTGTATTTTGGTCTTGAGTCAGTGATTATTTGGATTCTGAAAGAAAGAGTTAAGATCATTGCACCAATTGGAGTGAACCCTTGTGCATATAAAAAATATATAGGTACACTCGGAATTAAAAAAATAATTGTTAGAAACAGAGACCATTTTCTATGGTAGGATTAATATTAAGATATAATATCTATGAATACTCTATCTATATAAAAATCCATCAATTATTAACAATAGCACAGTCGACTACAGGATTGGTTATGACTTAACTTATTTTTAGAATCCAGAAAGTAAATCTTGACTCAAATAAAATGGCTACAGGAGATAGCAATTTTAGTTGTGAAGTTTCTTCAATTGAAGATGAGGAATTTTTTAGGTTAATTAATCCAACTTTAGTAATACCTTCTTTCTCAGGTGATAGTAGTGAAAGTGTAGAAACATTTTTCAGATATGCAGAAAAAATTAGAGATTTAGGAAAATAGTCAGATTTTCATTTGTTGATTATACTTCGGAATAAATTGTTGGGCAAAGCCAAAACATTCTTAAACACATCTCCTTTACTAAGAGACACTGATAGTTATGTAACTTTTAAAAGTTTGCTAATATCAGAATTTTCAAGTGTAAGAGAATTAGGGACTAACATTTGGAAAATTCATCAGTGCATTCAAGGTAGTAGGAAGTCTGTTTCAGAATACTATCATAGACTTTGGAGAATTGCTCTTGAATTTAATGTTTCATCTGAAGAGAGATCTTCTTTGGAATGGTTGCTGTTTAATCAATTTAGGCTTGGCCTTAAAGATAATTTGAAAGAAACAGCATACAAGAAAAAGGTTAAAAATCTTGAACAATGTTTTGAACTTGTTAAAGAAAAGGAAAAGAGATTTAGAGATATATTTCATTCCTCAAACAATAATCAGGTGAACTTTTCTCAGTATAATGAAACTCATTCTCTTAACACAGCACAGCGGCTACAGATAAAGTGAGAAAAGGAAAGTTTCAAAAATTAAAAGGTACTAAGAAACAGTCTAAGGAAATTTCTGTAAATCTAACAGAAAATGTTCCAGAATCTGATTCCAAAGTACAATTACATTATTGGGGAAAATTAGAGGAACTGAAAACATTTCTTAGTGAAGAAATAGAAAGACAACAGAGACCAATAGTACAAGGACAGGAACTTCTATTTAAGATGATATCTGATTTAACAATATCCAAGAATACTACAGATAATCAATCTTTCTTTTGTAAATCTAATGGTATTGACAGGAATAAAGCATCTCATAGGAGATATGTTCCAAAATGCTTTAGATGCAATAAACTGGGTCATTTTGCTAAAGACTGTTATGTTACAGATAAATCTTGTTTTCAACATAAGAAATCAGAGAATAAAGAAAAATCTGGGAATAGTTATTATTCCAATATCATACTGGCAAGGACAGAAATGTCCAACTATTCACTAGACACGGGTAAAGCTAGAGGTAGCTCTAACCCTAAAAGAGAGTTTGATGTATCATTCTCTCTTTTCTTATGATGTACCTTATGCTAATGGAGGTAATCCTTTGACAGTTCTACAAGGATTTATTGAAGATGTGCCTTGTGAAATCTTACTTGACACAGGTGCACATATTTCACTCATTTCTTATAGTTTGTTTAACAAAATAAAATCTCTAATTCCAAATGATATTTCAGTTTTAAATTGTCCAATTAAATTAAAGGGAATATTTGAATCAGAAATTTCAGCTGATAAGCAAATAAATGTTTTTATTTCAATTCCTTGTTTTCCATTGAAAGTTTGTCATCCATTAATAGTTCTTCCAGAATCTTCAAATCCAAATGTACAAGTAATATTTGGAATTGATTTTCTGAAACGTCATGGTTTTGCATGTAATTTTGTTGATAATACAGTGTCATTGTGTGGACTAGAATGCGTTTAGACAGGAAATCAGGTGACAAAGGAAAATTAGAGCAGTCTCCTGAAGTTTTTCAAGATACTAATGATAATGATCACGTGTTCAATATTGAGACTCTAAAGAATAAGGAACCTAGTTCACAAATTTGCGAAAAGGATAAGATTGTCCAAGCTCAGAAAGATGATCCCATACTCAAAACTATCTATGAAGCAGTATTGAAGGGTGAAACTCAGCTAGATACATTTTTGAACCTGGAAAACTTGTATTTAGATAAAGATGGGTTACTCTTATCTAGACAAATGAAAGATGGAAGGTTGAAAGTGAAAATATTGGCAACAACTCAAATGATTCCTTGGATTATGTACACTTTCCATGATTCAGACTTGGCAGGGCAGGACACCAAGGATTTTCTAGAACTTGGGAAAGAATAAAGGATCGTTACATCTGGAAAGGTATGAAGAGTGATATACTCACATATGTCAAATCATGCCATAAGTGCCAAATAAGATCCCCTTTTAGAGGAAAAGCTCCATTACCACCATTTCCAATTCCAACTAGACCTTTTCAGGCTGTTGCTATTGATGTAGTAGGTCCACTGCCAATTACTAAAAGAGGCAATAGGTATATTCTAGTAGTCAGACATGCTAACTAGATTTCCTGAAGCAGTGTCAATGAAGGATCAAACTGCAAAGACTATTGCAAGAAAGTTTTTGAATATGATAATTTGTAGATATGGAACTTCAAAGACCTTACTTTCAGATCAACGAGTAAATTTCACATCTGAACTGTTGTTACAGTTATGTAAAATACTCAACGTTAGGAAGATTTTTACAACACCTAACCACCCACAGTGTGAAAGGCTGAATAGAAATATAAAGCAAATACTTTCCAATCTGGCAAACACTAAAATGAATGATTGGGACACATATTTCTCAAGCATTATTTGCATGCAGATCTGCTTTTCATTCTGCTATCAAAGAAAAACCATCTTTTGCTTTATATGGCTTTGATCCAATCTTTCCTAATGAACTTGTTTCAGTCATTCCTAATACAGGATATAATGACATAAATGAGTATCTTGAAACAGTAGTAGATAAATTTTCCACTACTCATAGATTAGTAGGTGAAATAAGTAGATTAAGTTCTCAAAAAACTAGGCAGTATATAAATCGTTTTAGAAAGTATAAGTCATTTGTACCAGGAGATTTAGTATTGTTAGATGACAAATCTAGTATATAAAAAGTTGGGAAATTAGGAAGGAAAGCTTTAGGTCCATATAGAATTTTAGAAAAATTTTCTCCTGAATTTTAGGATTCAAGATGTCAAAAATCCTAGTAAAATTTTAAATGTACACTCTGATAGGTTAAAAAGGTACTTTTTAGGGAGTAGAAATTTAGTTACATTAGGAGACAATATTAATAAAATATTGAAAGATGAGCATAGTTTTTATAGTACTAATTGTGCATCTCATTCACAATCAAATAGTAAAAAAGGGAATAGTTTTAAAGCTCATAATTCAAATACACAGCAAAGGAGAAAATTTAATTTGGGTAAAACAAAACCTAATGCAGGAAATTTTAGAAATATCAGAGTACATAATTCAGATAATGTACAATGTAAGAGTGATGATAATCAAACTGACTCTAACATGGATGAAATTGTAGCAGAATATCATAGGTTAGTTAATATAGAGTTAAGAATACGTGTGTAGAGGCGTAAGTGTTGTGAGGACATCATGTTGGAGGCTTAATGGATTTTTTACAACACTCAAAAAGAATTAAATTAGAATTTAATACTTCCTATATTTCGTCCTAGTCACTAGGATATCTACGGGGATTACAAAAACAATTAATGTAACATATACACAAATAACAAACAATACTAAGCCCAACCACGTGGGTGACACTTAAAGTCCTATCTAGGTAGAGCGCCCTCTAAGGGCAGTAGTAGGTGGCCTGGAATGTAAGGTGGGAACTCTGGTGATGAGTGTTTTCCAAATCTTCGGAAGCTTAATGCAACCGTATTTATTGAGATTTGGTTGGTTTTTGAGAGCTGCTGCTGCTTCTAAGAAAAGTCTCTCGTTCTTGAATTTGCTGTGGTGGAGCATGGTGGTTTTCTTCCATGATACCCTGTGGGTGGTGTCCAAAACATGGTCAGCCAAGCCTGAATGGCCATAGTTGTGTTTGAAGATGTACGACTTGTGTTCCTCTAGACCAGCGCTTCCTAAACTGTGGGCCGCGGCCCCCTTGGGGGCCGTAGGTTTTGTTGAGGGGGGCCGTGAAATAATGAAAACAAATTTAAAATGTTTTAAGACTAAGTATATTTTTTTTTTATTAAAAAAAAAAAAAAAAATCAGCTAACGCCTTTTCCCGTATACGGGAGTAGGCGAGGCGAGGCTATTTAGCGCTATCTAACTTTTGGAGACTGAGCGGGCAGTTCAATCTCCATTGGTACCAATCAGAGATAGATGGCCCAAGGCTATCACTAATTAAGCGGTGCACAGTAAAGAGAGACGGCTCAAATGTGCCGCCATCTCGTGGTCCCTATCCCTAACAATATATTTAATGTCTGAAATAATGTGGGTTCTACGGTCGATTTTCTTGAGTTTACGGGACGAAAAACCCGAGTTTCCGGGAGGAAAAACCCGCTTGCCCGTGCCAGAGATCGACTAACTCTGGAATCGGTCGAAGAAAGGCTTAGAAAATGTTCCTCCAGTCAGCGACTAGACTTGAACTTAAGTCTGACTTCAAGCGACCAAGCGCAGAGGACGCAAGCGCCACTTCCACTGAGCTACACAGGCCTTTTTTTATTTTAAAAGAAATGTATTTAACTTTTATTATTTCTTTTTTTTTTATTTTTTATATTTTAATGGAAAAATGCACACATTGGTGTTGGTTCACAAACTTTGCTTCCTGCGTATTTCAGCGCTTAACGAATATTAGTAAATATTGCTTATTCATATGTTTCATTTCAAAGCAGTGGTTAATTGTATTTACTTCGAATGTTCTCCAGGGAAGTTCCAAATCTTTCTGTCCCTTTCATAATGCGTTCGTAATCAGGGACTGTTGATATTGACTTTATATACATATCAAAACTCGTTTTATATTATCACTGTCATCCGAGCTAGTTTTCTGTTACCAATAAAAGTTTCGCATATACATCACACATGAAAAAAAGCTTAAACAAGTTCATGTGGGGATATAGTAACTCGCTTGCAGTGGTAAACAACACGCACTCCCAAAGAGCCACCATACTGCAGAGGCAATAAAAATAAGTACTTTTATTATGCCAGTGAATAAGGTATGAGGAGTCTGCGTAATATATTTCTCAACAAATAGTGCAATTAGAGACAACTGGGATAAAAACATACTAATTAATGAATCACATGTCCCCTCATACAGAAACTATGCTGTATAGACTGAAACAAAACCATATGTTGCATGGGCAAACATAGTATCTAACTAAAAACTATTGTTATTAATTAGATGTACGTGAGTTCGATTTCCAAAGGCAGCAATAAAATTCAACCGAACATGTTAAAATTCGTAAAAGTGTTAAAACTAAGTAATATATATATATATATATATATATATATATATATATATATATATATATTAAATGTTATGGCAGTTTCACATATGGAATTCGGTTGAAGAGAGTTAGCATTTCAACTCAATTGTCAGCTATGCTTTTATCTTTCGGTTGCGCGATCTTTTGTTAATACCGCACCAATCATATGCACGTTTTAATAAACAGACTGCCTTTGCTGCTGTTTCGCGTTAGGCTTAATTACTGTAAAAGGAGAAAAGTCACAAAAGTGAAAAATGTTCCTGGTCCAGGGATTCCCGTATTCAGGTAATATTCACTAATTTCATGTTATCAGTCTGTGGTGTGCCAATATTGGTAAGTGGTGATATTATTTTATCTATTCTACGTTAAAAAATTTAACCCTGAGATGGATAAGTGGTTGATAAAAAATAAAAAAAAAATCCCGCGAACAATCAGAAGAAGCAGAAACAGACTAAAAAAAAAAAAGGACAGTATTTCATATTTTACCAGAACAGACCGTATCGTCTTCAGAACCAAACGGTAAGAGGCAAAATATGTAATATATGCATTTGATTTTTGCAATATTCGCTGTGTATGTTTTGTATTGAATATAAATACAATAAATATCATAATAATATCTCTCTCTATTACGATTTTTTTCGAGGGGGACCGTGAAATATTTTAATTTTTGCAAAGGGGGCCCTGACATCCAGAAGTTTGGGAAGCACTGCTCTAGACGGATGGATGCTGATCTGCCTGTCTGTCCAAAGTATGCCAGCTTACAGGAACAGGGTACTTTGTAAACTCCAGGCAGAGAGAGAGGAGGGAGCTGATCTTTCGTAGAACAGATAAGGGTAGCAAGTTTGCGGTGGGGCTTATATGCTGTGTGTAGGTTGTACTGTTTTAGTATCTTGGCTATTTTTTTGGATGTGCCACGGATGTAGGGTATGGTGATGGCATTTTTAAAATCTTGTTGACGAGAAGGACGGGGAATGGGGGAGGAGTTGATTATTTTTTTGATACTGTGATCGCTGTAGCCATTGGAGAGGAAAGTGCTGTTGTGGTTAAGCTCAGTAGTGAGGGCGGTTCCACTGGAACAAAGATTGGGCTCTCTTGGTAAGAGTTTTAATAATGCCATATTGTTGAGAGGGGTAGTGGTGGGAGAGTTTGTGAATGTATCTGCCTGTGTGTGTGGGTTTTCTGTATACGGTGAAGGTAAGTGTATCATTAGTGTTAAAATTCGTAAAAGTGTTAAAACTAAGTAATATATATATATATATATATATTAAATGTTATGGCAGTTTCACATATGGAATTCGGTTGAAGAGAGTTATTAAATGTTATATTAAATGTTATGGCAGTTTCACATATGGAATTCGGTTGAAGAGAGTTAGCATTTCAACTCAATTGTCAGCTGTGCTTTTATCTTTCGGTTGCGCGATCTTTTGTTAATACCGCACCAATCATATGCACGTTTTAATAAACAGACTGCCTTTGCTGTCTGTTTCGCATTAGGCTTAATTACCGTAAAAGGAGAAAAGTCACAAAAGTGAAAAATGTTCCTGTTCCGGGGATTTTTATTTTTGCAATATTCGCTGTGTATGTTTTGTATTGAATATAAATACAATAAATATCATAATAATATATCTCTCTATTACGATTTTTTTCGAGGGGGACCGTGAAATATTTTAATTTTTGCAAAGGGGGCCCTGACATCCAGAAGTTTGGGAAGCACTGCTCTAGACGGATGGATGCTGATCTGCCTGTCTGTCCAAAGTATGCCAGCTTACAGGAACAGGGTACTTTGTAAACTCCAGGCAGAGAGAGAGAGGAGGGAGCTGATCTTTCGTAGAACAGATAAGGGTAGCAAGTTTGCGGTGGGGCTTATATGCTGTGTGTAGGTTGTACTGTTTTAGTATCTTGGCTATTTTTTTGGATGTGCCACGGATGTAGGGTATGGTGATGGCATTTTTAAAATCTTGTTGACGAGAAGGACGGGGAATGGGGGAGGAGTTGATTATTTTTTTGATACTGTGATCGCTGTAGCCATTGGAGAGGAAAGTGCTGTGTATGTGGTTAAGCTCAGTAGTGAGGGCGGTTCCACTGGAACAAAGATTGGGCTCTCTTGGTAAGAGTTTTAATAATGCCATATTGTTGAGAGGGGTAGTGGTGGGAGAGTTTGTGAATGTATCTGCCTGTGTGTGTGGGTTTTCTGTATACGGTGAAGGTAAGTGTATCATTAGGCAGAAGTGTGACTAAGGTGTCTAGGAAGGGTAAATAATTGTTCTTTTCCTTTTCCATAGTGAACTGGATTCTTGGATGTAGACTATTGAGATGACTGAGGAAGGAGTCATACGTGTCTGGGCCATGAGGCCAAATAGAGAACACATCATCTAGATATCTTAGCCAGATAGAAGGTTTGAGTGCGGCTGAGTCTATGGTTCGTTTTTCGAAATCTTCCATATAGAAATTGGCGGGGGGGTGAGAGGGGGGAACCCATGGCAGTTCCCTCTATCTGCTTGTAGATTTTGTTGTTCCAAGAGAAATACCCAGAGTTAATGGCAAAGGAAAAGAGATCTAAGATGTCAGAGGGAAAAACGTTTTCTAAGAGAGATAAGGTGTCAATTAAGGGAATATTGGTAAACAAAGAGGAGATATCAAAGCTTACCAATATGTCTGTCTTATTCAAGGTTAAATTTTCTGTGAGGACTTAAAGTGGGTCGAGTTTTTTATATAGGAAGGGGACCTTCCGGTGAGGGGGATCAGAGAGTTGGCCAGCTGTTTAGATAGTCTATAGCAAGGTGCATTGGTGGCATCTACTATAGGCCTGAGTGGGGAATTGGGTTTGTGGATTTTTGGTAAACCGTATATTCGGGGGGGGGAGTGGAAAGTTTAAGTTTTTTTGTGACGTCAAGGGGCCAGGAAGATACTTTTTTGAGTAAGATTTTTAGTTTCTTAACTTGTGTTTTTGTGGGGGTCGTGTTCTAGCAGGATGTAGGTAGCGCGATCGCGGAGGATAATGTTCATTTTACAATTGTATTCACTGGTATTAAGAACGACAATGGCATTACCCTTATCCGCTCTGGTGATGACGATACTTTTTTCTTTACGTAGTTTCAGGAGAGCCGTGCATTGGGCATATCATAAATTACTTTTTGGCGGCGAAGAATGTGCGAGGATGTTGGCTACGTCAAGTCTGATGTTGTTAACTATCTCCGACGGTAAGCGACCGATTCCACGTTCGATGTTCACCATTACGTCAAGCACCGGCACTTCCTTCAGAGCGGCGGCAAAATTACGGCCGAGGCAAAGGGTGCTGACGGCATCGTCGTTGAGCCTTTTGGAAGAGAGGTTTATTACTGTCTGGAGTGGTTGAATTTGTGGTTGTGGTTTGTTTTTCACAAGGTCGCTATATTTCTTGATGTGTTTATTTTTTATTTTTGGAATTCTCTCTGTGCGGAAGTTTCCGAAATGTCAGAGAGAATCGACCAAAGTTCAGGGTTAAGAACGGTGGAGAGCTCTGAATGTAAGGAGCCAATGGCGGCGTTCGTCACTGCGAGGGTAGCACGTGTAGAGGCGATTTGCTAGCGGAATAATGCCCGGCTGGCACGGTTATATATACGAAGTGCTTTTTTGGAATGGAAATTGATCTTCATTTTAACGCCGTTTGGTATCACTCTTGTATCCCGACATCGTTTTAAAAAGGCCAGCCTATTCAGTTGCCTAGATAGTCGTAGTTTTGACTTACCGTATTGCTTGGATTTGCGTGCTAATTCTTCTCCATGGATGATTAGAATACGCGTGTAGAGGCTTAAGTGCTGTGAGGACATCATGTTGGAGGCTTAATGGATTTTTTACAACACTCAAAAAGAATTAAATTAGAATTTAATACTTCCTATATTTCGTCCTAGTCATTAGGACATCTACGGGGATTACAAAAACAATTAATGTAACATATACACAAATAACAAACAATACTAAGCCCAACCACGTGGGTGACACTTAAAGTCCTATCTAGGTAGAGCGCCCTCTAAGGGCAGTAGTAGGTGGCCTGGAATGTAAGGTGGGAACTCTGGTGATGAGTGTTTCCCAAATCTTCGGAAGCTTAATGCAACCGTATTTATTGAGATTTGGTTGGTTTTTGAGAGCTGCTGCTGCTTCTAAGAAAAGTCTCTCGTTCTTGAATTTGCTGTGGTGGAGCATGGTGGTTTTCTTCCATGATACCCTGTGGGTGGTGTCCAAAACATGGTCAGCCAAGCCTGAATGGCCATAGTTGTGTTTGAAGATGTATAATTTTGAAGATAAAATATAGAGTTAAATAAGACAGAGGAATGTGAAAATACCTCTAATTTAGTTAGTAAGGATAAAGAATCTCAGAAACTTGTAGAATTTGATTCTGATAGTGATGATTTTGTAGATTTAAGGCATAATTCAAATAATTTAAATGAAATATTTGAAAGGTATAGAAATGAAATTTGTAAGTATAGTAAATTAGAAGATGTAAATTCTGAATCATCTCTAGCATCAGATGGTTCTGAAACTAGTGATTCCAAAAGAGTAAATAACGACGACCAAGAATCACGTTATTTTTTAAGATCTAGGAATAAGCATTAAAAGTTTTGTTTAGATATAGGTTAAATATTTTAAAAAAAATTTTTTTACAAAAAAAAAAAATTTTTTTTTTTTTAGAGAAAGATGAAACTGATGTAAAAATAATCATAATTAAAATTCTGAATATTTTTACGTATTGTTTATGTTAAAATGTTTATTATTTTTGTTTTCATAACACGCATTGTCGGCACTTGCGATGTACCCGTTATGAAAATTGTTTTGTCAAAAGTGATAAGTAAAGAAGTTAAAAACCTAATGTACTTAACGGATTTAAATAGTTGTATTACTTTAAACAAATTTATTATGGTTTGAAATATTAAGTTTTGTGTTTTATGAGAACATTCTCTTGTCGCTAACGGAGACAGCGTGTCAGCCATTATTTATGCCTAACTTTCTCGCTTGCCACTTTCGTGGAGTTCGCATGCTCGCCGAGAAGTTTGATGAGTGATTGGCAGCTGACAAGAAAGCGTTCGGTATCTGGGTAACGGTTGTAAACAAAATAGCATTCGGAAGGAATTTAGAATACAGGCAGGCAGATTTTTTAGGTTCAGAGGAACTTAATTTTTTTTAAGTGACAGTCGGAAGAAAATTAATAGTATATTCCGAAAAAGGAATCGTGGAACTGTTAAGTTTCAAAGTGGAATAAGTATTGATGAATAAAAGGAAAATATTGCTTTACGTGTTTTAAACGGAATATTGGAGGAAACACTAATTGAAAGTATAGTAGATTCCAAAAAGGGAATTGTAGAACTGTAAGTTTTTTTTTTTTTTTTTTTTTTTTTATTGGAAGAGTTAAGACTGTCAATAAGCATTTAGTGAATAAAAGAAGAATTGGCTATTTACGTTCTAAAGGAATGTTCGAGAAAACTCTGATTAGGAAGTTTCATCTGTATTAAGGACACCGGATCTGTCTATTAATTCTACTGAAGAAAAGAGATGGAATTAAGTTCGGAAGAATTAATGTGTGCTACGTAAGTGATGAGAAAGGATCCTGTAAAAATGAAGAATAGAGTCATATATCTATTGAAAAGGGCCTTGACAGAGAAAGAAACTGGCTATGAACATTTTGTGATTGTGCAAAGAAAGTGTTTAGTCTAGTCTTAAATGTAAGTTTATTTTTAAAAGGCCTTGGATCCAATTAATTTTGTAGTTATTTATGTAATATTTGTTTGAAGTGTATATATATTGTTTTTGTTTTATTAAATGTGTTTATTTTGTATTTTGGTCTTGAGTCAGTGATTATTTGGATTCTGAAAGAAAGAGTTAAGATTATTGCTCCAACTGGAATGAACCCTTGTGCATATAATAACATATAGGTGCACTCGGAATTAAAAAAATAATTGTTAGAAACAGAGATCATTCTCTATGGTAGGATTAATATTAAGATATAATATCTATGAATATATTTATCTATATAAAAATCGACCAATTATTAACAACATGACAATGGCATATGTGAGCAAGTTACAACATCTAAGTTTTGTTTTGTATGCAATTCACAATAAAGGTATTGTGAATTGCATACATTTGTGCTGTGTTTAAAAGGCTGTAATTTGGCTCCATTTAAGGCTTGTATCAATGGAGCCAAATTACAAAAACATCACCAATGTATCAAAGCCAAACCATAGGTTTTAAAATCACAGACTCAGGAACTTTCTACGCTTCCATACATAAGTGATTTGGGGAAAGAGGAGGGTGAGCCTGTGGTCATTTTTGAAGACAGAAATTGTTTTGCAACACATGAAGTAACTTGAATGAAGCGAATGATCAAATGGGACCATAATATCAGGCAGAAATTTGTTCTGTTATATAAGAACTGCCCTCTTTATGAACAGAATTGATGGAATAATTATAAACAGAACAAAGATGAAAAATATGACTAAGAGACCTGGAGTTATCAAGAACAGTCTTTAATTTTTGTAATTAAGTATTAACTACTTTTAATGTAGGAGGAGGAGGAAACACCTACCAACTTCTTGTGTGTCACTGCTAATTTCTTGGTCATGGTTATATGTTGGACTGTCAGTACCTTCCACTACCAGTCTTGTGGATTTTGGGGAGCCTCATCCATAACATTGTTATAAAATATGAGCAGAACCTTTCTTTAGTAAACCCATGCTGCTCCTTGCAGAGAATAGCTTGTTTGTCTACCCATTTCTGTATGCAAATTCTTACCAACTTCACTAAAAACTTCACTACCACACCAGAGATACTGATAGATCAGTAGTTAGAGTAAACACATCAGTTTTTGTACCACCCTTGTACAATGGAACTATCATATATTCCTTCCATTCCTGTGGTATCATTCCTGAGCTGAGACTCGAGTTATACAAACATGTGAAAGGCCTAGACAATTTAGCTGAACATTCCTTTAGCAAACAACTGATATTGCATCTATCCCAAAGTGGGATTGTTACAAGAAGACAGCATAAGAATACTTTACCAAAATAGACTAAAAAAATTGTGTATTTAAAAAAAAAATTAGTTGTTTTCTAGTTTAAAAACTGGTTTAAAAAAAATATATATAAAAAATTTCATTAGTGATGCAGAAGATATAGATTCTCATTGGGAAAACTAAAAATGAATATTAAACAAGCAACATATGAAATGATAGGATAGAATCAAACTGGAAAATGCAAAACAAGATGGACTCTCTGCTATACTGAAGAAATAAAATTATTTAGAAACCAACAAAATGGAATTTAATAAACATTTACAGAATAGGACTAATGAAGCCAAATATGAATAGTATAGAAAAATAAGAAATGAAATAAACAACAAAATAAGACTCATTAAGCAATAATATTAGGAAGTTTACTCTAAACAACTGGTATACAACTTTTCTAGAAGATTGAAACAAGTACAGAGAATGAATCAAAATCAAAGAAAAGAAATGTCTGAATACATAAATATACCAGCCATAGAAATAGAATAGAATAGTGGGTCAATTATTTTATCAAATGAAATAAAAGTCTCAGAATACTACATAGAAAACTGAAATCAATAATAATTTAATAGAATCGGTCATCTCAAAATTGAAAAATAGGAAATCAGTTGGAATTTATTATGAACTGTTAGAACACTGAAGTAAAGAAATGGCTGAAAACATGACTAATTTAAACATATCTTTACGAAGAGACAGAATTGCTAACAAATGGAGGATGAACATTGCAATACCAATTTTTAAAAAAGAGAACAAAATCTGAATCTAAAAACTACTGAGGAATAAACTTGTGCATTATCCTAAAAATGTGTACAAAAATTATCAAAAACAATTAGACTAAATGAAAAGGATAAGCAACAAGGATTCCATTAAATAAGGTCATGTAAAACAAATAGAAAAGCAAAAGAATTTAACAAACCAGTATTTATGTGTTTCATTAGAGAAGGCTTTAGACAAAATCTGATTGCAATACATCCTGAAAGTGCTAGCATCAAGAAAGATACCACTGCAAATTACTGAAATGATCAAAGATACATACACAAAAAATGAATGCATAAGATATCATAACACAAATACACAAAAAATTTCTATAAGACAATGAATGAGACAAGGTAATTCTTTAAGCCTATGTTTTTGGATAATGGATATAAATTATTGATTAAATAGAATAAAAATCAAAAGAGAAAATTTAAATTTAGTTGGTGTGCAGACGTGTAGTATTACTTTCAGAAAATTAAGATAACTTTCAAAAGCACTTCTTTAAATTCCAAGAGATATGCAACAGTTTTAACATGAAAATATTATTATTATTATTATCCTAAGACCCCATGGAGTCACAGACATATCTAGGCAGACCCTTTCACATATCAAGAGTAAAAAAAAAAAAAAAAAAAAAATGTAATTGCAAAAGAACCAATAAGAAGTAAACAGGAACTAGATGGGAAAAATGTAACAAGTAATGAAATTTAAATGGCTTCTTGTGTGTCACTGCTAATTTCTTGGTCATGGTTATATGTTGGACTGTCAGTACCTTCCACTACCAGTCTTGTGGATTTTGGGGAGCCTCATCCATAACATTGTTATAAAATATGAGCAGAACCTTTCTTTAGTAAACCCATGCTGCTCCTTGCAGAGAATAGCTTGTTTGTCTACCCATTTCTGTATGCAAATTCTTACCAACTTCACTAAAAACTTCACTACCACACCAGAGATACTGATAGATCAGTAGTTAGAGTAAACACACCAGGCGAGTACGACGGAATAAGCAAATAGAAGAAATGAATGGAAGGAGGGTAATTATTATGGGTGATTTCAATTATGGTAACATTGACTTAGATATCGTCGCTTGGTGTCGCACGGATTAGATCGTCGGCTTGTCGAGAGCTCCTGGAAAGATCAGTATTATTTTGTGTTAACATTAGATATTTTACCAGAATTTTAAGTAGTATTGTTTGCTTTTTGATTCTTGGTGTGTCTGTGCAATTTTTGCGTGTTTTCTGTTATTTTAATTATTATTTTTAAGAAAAGATAGCGTACACATGGCACCGATAAAGAAAAAAATGGCGGCCAGGTCGCCATGCTTGCTTAAGAGTTTTGATGTAAAAGAATTTATGCAATGTGCTGTCTGTGAGATGTATGCCTTGCGAAGAGCGGTAGGAGTCTGGTTAGAAAGTGATAGTGGAGTTAATATGTGTAGAAAGTGTAAAGAGAATGAGGACTTCAAGCGTGTTTCGTGTATCGAGACTGATATCGTTAACGGTAGTCAGAATGTAGAAAATGGCGGTGTACTAGAGAATTGCGTGGTAGTGCCAGATATGTGTGAGAGCGTCGCTGAAAGTGTAAATGAAGGTAGAAACACCGAAGGAATGGATGATTTGATCGATAATGAAAATGGTGAGATAAATGCGAGTAGCGAAATTGCCCGTTTACATGGCGCGATACACAGAGCCAAACGACAACTGGAGCGTATGCAAAAATGTGTGTTGAACGTACCGACAAATAACCGGCGGAAGTCTGTGACGGCAAAAAACAGAATGTACGTAAACGTCAATAAAATGAAGGAGCGAGTGCTGTATGGGGATTCGCTATTAAGAGGTGTAATAATTGAGAGTTTAACGAAGTCATACCAGCCGGGTGCGAACATAAAGGACGTCAGCGAATCTATTCGACTGCAAAAACAGAGGGTGAAAGAGATGATAATAGTGGCAGGAATGAATGATTTGAAAGAGGACAAAATGGAAATGATAGAGGATGTGAGGGAGTTGTTTGAGGTAGCAAAAGAGAAGAGTGAGAGAGTTAGGATGGTGAGTATCTTACCGCGGTATGACAGCGAAGTGTTTAGAAGGAGGGCCATAATTGCCAATGACTTTATGCGTGGGTTATGCATGGAGAGTGGTGTGGAATTTGTGGATGTGTGGAATGAGTTCGATGGGCGAAAGGACTTATATAAGATGGATGGGTTACATTTGAATGGAGTTGGTGTACGGAGACTTGAAAGAGTGTTGATGAATGATGTGGAAGTGGATGTACAGACTCAGGGAAACTAGATTTATTAAGAGGGGGGAAGTAGATATGCAGACTTTAGGGGGGGCAGTTAAGTGTATGAATGAGTATATTACGCCCGGGCGAGTACGACGGACAACAAATCAGAATGGGATAATTAGTATAAGGAATCAAAGTAGGGATGGGACAAATGGGCTTCTGTGATTCATGTACACTAATGCCAGGAGTATTAGGAACAAGAAGGAAGAGTTTTTGGCCATGGTTGGCACTTCCAGGCCACAGGTTGTCGGTATTAGTGAAACATGGCTGATAGAGGATGATAAAGCTAGTGGGATTGAATGCGATGGGTATAGCGTGTTCAGGAGTGACAGGGTGAATAAAAAGGGGGGAGGAGTGTTATTGATGATAGCTGATGAGCTTCAGCCAAGGAGTATAGAATTTGAACTGCAGGATGGGGAAAAAAGCACATTTGAGGCTGTTTGGTGTGAGATACAATCTAGCAGAACAAAATATACAATTGGGTGCTGCTATAGACCGGGTGATGGAGTGGATGGTGGGAATAGTATGCATAAGCAAATAGAAGAAATGAATGGAAGGAGGGTAATTATTATGGGTGATTTCAATTATGGTAACATTGACTGGAAAGAGGAGAGGGCACATGGGAGGAAGGAATTGGATTTTATGCAGTTATTAAGGGACAACTATCTACGGCAACATGTATTGGAAAATACCAGGGGGCAGAGAGTGCTGGACCTAGTAATTGCAACTGAGAATGTAGCTGTAACGAACATGACCATGTTGCCACCAATTGGTGAGAGTGACCATAAGGTCATGACTTGGGAGGTGGCTAAAGGAGTCGAATTTACAATTAAGACAGGGTATATGTGGAATTACCGGGCTGGTAAGTATGACAAGCTTAGGTGTGTGCTTGGCTCAATGCCATGGCATGTAAAACTGCAAGGGCTGGATGTTGATGGTGCATGGGAGGTGGTTAGGAACTGTTTGCAGGAGGCAATGGTTGACTGTATACCAAGAGTCCGAATAATAAATCAGGTAGGGGTTAAATGGATGAATAACACTATTAAGCTTGAGCTGCAAAAAAAGAAACAATTGTGGAGGGAATTTAAGGAGAAGGGTGACCATCAGGTGCATGAACAGTATAAAGCTCAGGCCAGGATGGTAACAAGGGTGGTAAGAAAAGCAAAAGCAGATTACGAAAGGAAATTGGCCATGCAGGCTAAAGAGAATCCCAAACAGTTTTTTCAATATGTTGCAAGTAAAAGGAAAAATGCTCATGGTAGAATGATCTTAAAAAATGCTGAGGGTAGGGAGGTAACTGAATCAGTCGATGTTGTGGAATTACTGAGCGAGCACTTTGCAAGAGTATATCATCCAGGTGGTGGCTTTGCAGAAATGGAGGAACCAACAGCTTATACTGGAATTGTGATGAATGAGGTAGAAGTAACTAGTCTATTACAGAACCTCAATGTCAATACATCTGTGGGATTGGATGGTATACCAGCTCGTGTCGTACGTGAAGCGGCCAAAGAATTGTCAGTGCCCTTGACCATTATGTTTAATTTGAGCCTCAGGACTGGGTCAGTCCCAAGGGGGTGGAAAGAGGGGAAAATAGTTCCACTGCACAAAGGTGGTTCCAAGGCTGCTGTTGAAAATTACCGGCCAATCAGCATAACAGGAATCATTATCAAGGTCTTAGAGAAAATAGTCAAGAGGAAAATACAAGATTGGATAGAAGAAAATGGGATACTGTATCGGGGACAGCATGGTTTTGTGAAGGGTAGGTCATGCCTCAGTAATTTGCTCACGTATTATAACACAGTGACGGCTGAACTGGATAAGGGTAATGGGTTTACAGTGATTCTGCTGGACCTTGCTAATGCCTTTGACAGGATACCACATGGAATTCTAATCAGTAAATTGCAGCATATGGGAATGGACATAGGGTTGGTGAGATGGATAGGAGGGTGGTTGACGGAGAGATATCAGAGAGTGGTTTACTCAGGAGTAGAGTCCACTAGATGGCCTGTGACTAGTGGTGTACCACAAGGATCTGTTCTTGGACCACTGCTGTTTAATTTGTTCATAAATGATATAGGAAAGGATCTGAGAGGAACAGTTCATTTGTTTGCGGATGATGCGAAGTTGGGTAGGGCAATAGTGAATGCAGATGACGTCAAAATTTTGCAGGATGATTTGGATAGATTGGAGGTCTGGGCTAGGGAGAATGGATGTCAATTTAATGTGGCAAAATGTAAGGTTATGCATTTTGGGGTGAAAAGATGGGAGGCAGTTTACTGCATTGGTGGAACCGTGCTCCAGGAAATTGATGAGGCACGAGATTTAGGAGTGTTGGTGGATAAGGAATTGAAATTTAGGGGACACATTGCAAAAGTGGCCAAATCAGCTCATCAAATCACTTGGTTGCTGAAGAATACGTTGACAAGCAGAGACAAGCAGGTTATTGTTCCTCTGTATCGAGCCTTGATAAGACCTCATCTCGACTACTGTGCTCAGATTTGGTCACCTAGGTTTCTTCTTGATGGGGAGGAGGTGGAGAGGATCCAGAGGCGAGTGACCAAGATGATAGCAGGTCTGTGGAATGAACCGTATGAGAACAGGTTGAGGATTTGTGGGTTGCAAAAATTGGTTGATAGGCGGAGGAGGGGAGATATGATTGAGACATTCAAATTACTGAAGGGTTTCTATAAAATTAATTCAGAAGATATTTTTGAGAACAGGGCTGGTTGTGGGAGGACTAGGGGACATCCATGGAAACTGGGCAAAAGTGTGGTTAGTAAAGGTGTTAGAGCTGGGTTCTTTACTTTTAGAGTAGTGAATGAGTGGAATGCGCTCCCTGAGTCTGTGGTGGATGCTGTGACAGTGAATGAGTTTAAGGCGAGGTATGATAGATACTGTATGAATGTCGAATAGTTGTGATGAAAATGATTTGGGGCCTCCCTCGATGAGTCTAATGACTCCCTGGAGTTGCCATTATAATAATAATAATAATAATAATAATAATAATAATAAAAATACTTAGACACAGGTCCGCAGAACGAAATTTTCGGGCCCGTGATAAGTCTGTGGTCCGGGCCCAACTTAAAGTGCATCACTTTTGTTTAATAAAAAAAAGTCATACAAAACATTAAACATTTATTTTAAAAAAAGTGTACAATAAATTCAAAATTCGATACATTACATACCATACAAAATACAAACATTAAATAAAAAGAGAATTTTAAAATTTTTATTGCCTCATCCACTTCCTCACTTTATGGTTAGCGAAATCTTAATTTAAAAAAAGTTTAAATGCGAACATTACTGTGAATGCAATTACTGACTAGCGCAAATCGCTATAACTACAGTGATCCGCGCAGAGCAAATCAGTGTCTTCGGGACACTGAGCGAGCTAAAGAGCATAGCCATCTGTCTAAAACAAAACACAGTATATTCTCGATATGGCATTATCCTTTATCATTGTTGTATTATTACGAGAATTAAAATCATGCATTATAAACACAGTTATGTGACACGTCAGGTCCCGATGGTCGGGCCATTTTCGATGCCAGGCCCCTGACAAAAGTCTCAGGTATTACCCCCTCTCGGCGGCTCTGCTTAGACATAACGAATAGTTATGTCTTTAACCGAAATGCCTTCTGACACTATAATCAAATCCTAACCTTGTTTGACTGTACAGAAAATATAACAGAATGAAGTAAAAAAATACAGTAAATTATGGAAAAATAAAGTTCTAACAGAAGAAATAAAAGTTAGAATATATAAATCAGGAGTCTAACTGCTATTAACTAACACATGTGAAACAATAACAGAAACATGAAGAATAATAAATGAATACCACCAGTAATTTGAGACACAACTTGATAAAATAAAAAATGAAAAGATTTATGAAGAATGTGAATTACAATTCATAAATAAATGGATTAAAAAAAAAGGATTCGAATGAAATAAACACATCAGAATGGAGGCAAAAAGAATAGTTAAATTAGTAAAAATCTGGAAACCAAATATTAAAAAAAAAAAACATCAATTGGTAGTGAATAGACTAGTGGTTCTTAACCTTTTCGAATTCACGGAACACTTTTGATTATAAGAAAAATTTGGGGAACACCAAGAGCATTAGGGTCATAAAACTAACAATAAAAATATGCATGGACTTGCTTTTTATAAAAATGGAACTTATTTTAATGTGATACTTGAGCTTGTCGGCTTTCAGCAATATCAGGTCTAATTTTTGTGACATAGCTACCCTCATCTCCTTGTCTATATTAATAAGTCTTTAACGCTTTTTAGTTTTTATATTGGTTAATATTGAGAAACCGAGCTCACACAAATATGCTGTTGAAAACTGTAACAAAATTTTCAGTGCCCTTGTGGAGAGAGCTGGGTATTCGGCTTGGACAAAAATCCAAAATTCCTCAAGAGTTATTTCAGAGAATTTCATTTTTAGAGTACGATCCGTTGACAAGGCAACTAATTGTTCTTCTTCTTGTAACGAAAATTCACAACTCGATGTATTAACTGTGCCAGATGGATTTCGTATCCAGTCATAATTGTGTGTATTTAAGGAAGGAAAGTAACTTGAAATCTTTTCTTCCAATATTGTTAATTGTTCTGTTATAACGGAAATAATTACCTCGACATTTTTATTCGGAGTAGCCAATTATACTCAGAACTGTGTCATGTGACATCTTTCACCGGCGGAACACTTGTAGCCAGTTCGGGGAACACAGGTTAGGAACCACTGGAATAGACTGAATTGCAGTTTTAAAGATACAACCAAAGCTTAATGTAAAAAGAAGAAGACTCATAAGACAGGCAAGTGGGATAGGGTGAAAATGAGGACGAGCCATCAGATAACAGATGTGTATGAAGCTTTATATAATGATAAATGAAAAACATATCTCCCATCTCATAATCAGAGATGGGAGATATGCCACAGTAATGCCATCTTGACATGATACTTATGGAGAGATTTAGAAAAAGAATGAATACAGTGATTAAGATATATCTGGATCATGCTCTGGAAACCTTATACTAATTCAGCATTTGCCAAAAGTGTAGCATGCAGCCAGTACTAGTCATTGGAAAATAAACAAAAAATTATCAGTCCATAAATAAAGTTAAAAATGGTTATATATAAAGTTAAAAATAACATTAAATAACAAAATTTGTTATTACTATAACACCAGTAATAACTCTGGTGTTATAACAATTTGTTATAACACCAGAGTTAAAGATCGGTACTATCAACGTAAGAAGCCTGAATGGCAAAGAAATGGAGCTAGCTGAGGAATTAGATAAGTACCAGATCGACATAATAGGGGTGACTGAAACAAAAAAGACCAAAACTGGTGAGATCTTTCTGAGCAATAAATACAAAATGTTATATTCAGGCAATGACAATCGAGGAAAAGAAGGAGTAGCCATAGTATTCAACACAAAATACGAGGCTAATCTTCTTGAATGGCAGTCAGTCTCAAGTAGAGTAATGTGGGCAAATATGAGAATGGGGAACTAGACAATGAGACTTATTTGTGTCTATGGTCCCACAGAAGGTTCTACTAAGGTAGAAGTGGAGGAATTTTTTGAGGCTTTAGAAAAAGCAACTGACACAATGAAAAAGGAAAAGTTGGTCCTTGTTGGGGATCTAAATAGCAGAGTAGGAAATGATTGTCAGACATACAAAAATATTTTGGGAAAATTTGGAGAAAAGAGCAAAGCTAATAATAATGGCAAATATCTGTTGGATTTCTGCTCAGGACATGGACTGGTTATTACTAACACCATGTTCCAACATAAAAATGTGCACAAATTCACATGGAGAGAAGAGGCAAGGAATAAGATAAGTCTCATTGACTATGCTATTGTTAATAGTGATGTTTTCTCCATGGTGCAGAACACCAGAGTGTACAGAGGATTTGAAATTGGAAGTGATCACTATTTAGTCTTGAGCAGGATAAATTGAAAAGAATAACATGTAAGAAAGTTTTAAAGCGAATAAAAGTTGAGCAGCTCTCAGATGTGAACTGTAGACTAAAATACAGAAAGATTATTGAAAAGAAAATGAAAGACTTTGAGAACAGGAATCAAACCTTGGAGATTCAGTGGCAAACTCTGAAGAAAACGTTGATTGATTCTGCCAGAGAGGCATGTGGTGAGGTTGTGTGCAAGGATAAAAAAATTAGAACTCCCTGGTGGACACAGGAAGTTAAAGAGGCAGTGAAGGAAAAGAAGAAAGCATATCAAAAGTTCCTGGCAAATAAGTCAGCTTTTACTCTTACAGAATACAGAGACAAATGTAAGAAAGCTAAACAGTGTGTAAAACTAGCTAAACAAAAGTCATGGGAGGACTTTGGCAAGAATATAGAAAATAAATATCAAGAAGGTGGCAAAATATTCTGGAGGTTGTTGAAGAAGCTTAGGAATGGAGGAAAGAGTGCTGTAAAAGGAGTTAGAGATGATAAAGGTGACATGAAAACAGGAGAAAAAGATATCCTTGAAGTATGCAGTAATTACTTTGAAAAACTGCTAAATGAAACAAGCAGTGATGACAGCACAGTGATAAAAAACACTGACCAGGCATGCAGTCAGGAATACATATCCATACTTGAAGTAGAAAAAGCCATCAAAGGCTTGAAATGTGGAAAGGCAGCAGGAGTAGATGATATTCGACCAGAAATGCTGAAGTATGGTGCTATAAAAGTCTTACAGTGGCTGCACTGCATAGTTCAGAAAGCCTGGACAGAGGGACGAATTCCCGATGATTATTATTATTATTACCACGGGCTACTCCAGGAGTCCTTAGACTCATTGAGGGAGGCCCTAAACATCATGTTCACACAGCTGTTCAACATTCTCACAGTATCTATCATACCGTGCCTTGAACTCGCTCACTGTCATAGCACCCACAACAGACTCTGGCAGCTTATTCCACTCATTTACCACTCTAAAAGTAAAGAACCCAGCTCTAACACCCCTGCTAACCACGCTCTTGCCCAGCTTCCATGGGTGTCCCCTAGTTCTCCCACCACCAGTCCTGATCTCAAAAATATCATCTGAATTAATCCTATAGAATCCTTTTAGCAATTTGAATGTCTCAATCATATCTCCCCTTTTTCGCCTATCAACTAGTTTCTGCAACCCACAAATCTTCAACCTGTTCTCATATGGTTCATTCCATAGACCTGCTATCATCTTAGTCACTCGCCTCTGGATCCACTCAACCTCCTCCCCATCAAGAAGGAACCGAGGTGACCAAATCTGGGCACAGTAGTCGAGATGAGGTCTTATCAGGGCTCGGTACAGAGGTACAATAACTTGTTTTTCTCTGCTCGTCAAGGTATTTTTCAAGAACCAAGTGAGTTGATGAGCTGATTTAGCTAATTTCGCAATGTGCCCCCTAAACTTCATCTCCCTATCCACCAACACTCCCAAGTCCCTGGTCTCATCAATCTCTTGGAGTACAGTTCCACCAATGTGGTATACTGCTGCTAATCTTTTCACTCCGAAATGCATAACCTTACATTTTGTCACATTAAATTGACATCCATTCTCCTTAGTCCAGAACTCCAATCTATCAAGTCATCTTGCAAGACTTTGACATCTTCTGCATTCACTATCGCCCTACCCAACTTTGCATCATCAGCGAACAAATGAACTGTCCCACTTAGACCATTCCCTATATCGTTAATGAACAGATTAAACAGCAGTGGTCCAAGAACAGAACCCTGTGGCACACCACTAGTCACAGGCTGTTTTTTGGACTCTGCTCCTGAATAAACTACTCTGATATCTCTCCATCAACCACCCAGCTATCCATCTCACCAACCCTATATCCATTCCCATATGTTGTAGTTTACGGATTAGAATTCCATGTGGTATCCTGTCAAACGCCTTTGCCAGGTCCAGCAGTATCACTCTAAACCCATTTCCCTTATCCAGTTCAGCCTTCACCTTGTTATAAAACTTGAGCAAGTTACTGAGGCATGATCTACCCTTCACAAAGCCATGCTGTCCTCTGTACAGTATCTCATTTTCATCAATCCATTCCTGCATTTTTCCCTTGACTACTTTCTCCAAGACCTTGACAATGACTCCTGATATGCTGATCGGTCGGTAATTTGCAACCATAGTCTTGGATCCTCCTTTATGCAGTGGAACTATTTTCCCCTCTTTCCACGCCTTCGGGACTAAGCCAGACCTGAGACTCAGATTAAACAACATGGTCAAGGGCACTGATAATTCATTAGCCGCTTCATGCAAGACCCGTGCCGGTATACCATCCAATCCCACAGATGTATTCACATTAAGGTTCTGTAATAGACTATTCACCTCCACTTCATTCATCACAATTCCCATATAAACTAATGGTTCCTTCATTTTTTCAACGTCACCACCTGAATGATATACTTTTGCAAAGTGCGCGCTCAGTAACTCCACTACATCGACTGGTTCAGTGAACTCTTTACCATCGTCATTCCTTAAAGTCATTTTGCCATGTACAGTTTTTTTCTTGCTTGCAGCATATTGAAAGAACTGTTTGGGATTCTCTTTTGCTTGCATAGCTAGTTTCCTTTCATAATCGGCTTTTGCTGTTTTTACCACACTCGTTACCCTTCTGGCCTGTACTTTATACCGTTCGTGTGCCTGCAGGTCACCCCTTTCTTTAAATTCCCTCCATAGTTGTTTCTTTTTTTGCAGCTCAAGCTTAATGGTGTTATTCATCCATTTAACCCCTCCTTGTTTCACTATTCGGACCTTAGGTATACAATCAGCCATAACCTCCTGTAAATGCTCTTTGATCACTTCCCATGCTATATCGACGTCCAGCCCTTGCAGTTGTACATGCCATGGCACTGATCCAAGCAATCTCCTAAGCTTGTCATACTTGCCAGCACGGTAATTCCACATATACCCTGTCTTAATCACAAATTTCACACCTTTAGCCACCTCCCAGGTCAAGACCTTATGATCACTCTCACCAATAGGTGGCAACGTGGTCATATTCATTACAGTCAAATTCTCAGATACTATTACCAGGTCAAGCACTCTCACACCCCTAGTATTTTCAATTACATGCTGTTTCAGATAGTTATCCCTTAATAATTGAATAAAATCCATTTCCTTCTTCACATGTGTCCTCTCCTCCTTCCAATCAATGTTACCATAGTTGAAATCCCCCATAATAATTACTCTCCTTCCACTCATTTCATCAATTTGTTTATGCATACCATCTCCACCATCTATTCCATCACCTGGTCTATAGCAGCACCCAACTGTATATTTTATTCTGCCAGTATCAATCTCACACCAAATAGCCTCAAATGAGCTCCTTTCACTATCCTGCAATACTTCAATTCTCCTTGGCTGCAGTTCATCAGCTATCATCAATAACACCCCTCCCCCAATTTTATTCTCTCTGTCCCTCCTAAACATACTATAACCTACACATTCTATCCCACTAACTATATCATCTTCCGTCAGCCATGTTTCACTAATGCCAATAACCTGTGGCCAGGAAGAGCCAATCAAGGCCAAAAATTCTTCCTTCTTGTTCCTAATACTCCTGGCATTAGTATACATGAATTGCAGTGTTCCCTTTGTCCCACCCTTATCTTGATGCGTTATTCTAAATATTCCATTCCCATTTTTTGTCCTTATTACTGGCTCAGGTACATTATATACGTTTTTACACTCAACTGTCTCACTGATGTCTGGATATCTACTTCCCCCCCTCCTTGGTAGTTCTAGTTTCCCTGGTTCTGCACATCCATTTTCACTTCATTCAGCAACACTTTTTCCAGTCTCCGCACACCAAGTCCATTCAAATGCAGTCCATCCATCTTGTATAAGTCCTTTCGCCCATCAAACTCATTCCACACGTCCACAAATTCCACACCACACCATCCGCATAACCTGCGCATAATATCATTTGTGATTATGGCCCTCCTTCTAAACTCCTCTCTGTCATACCGCGGTAACAGACTCACCATTCTAACTTTGTCACACTTTTCTTTCGCTACCTTTAACAATACTTTCAAGTCCTCTCTCATAAAAAATTTATTACCTTTCAATTCATTCGTACCAGCCACAATTGCTATTTCTTTCACCCTCTGTTTTTGCACTCTAATGCTCTCACTATTATCCCCTCTGTTATGATTGGAGTAGAGCTCTCATAGTACCCATATATAAAAAGGGAAATAAAACTGAATGTGAGAATTACAGAGGTATTTCCCTACTGAGTGTTCCTGGCAAGATCTATGCAAGTATACTTGAGAAACGGTTGAGAAGAATTGTGGAAGAAAAGCTTGGTGAAGAACAAGCTGGATTCAGGCCAAATAGAGGCTGTCAGGATCAGATCTTCACTTTACGACAAATAGTCGAGAAAGCATGGGAATACAACAATGATCTGTATTTAAGTTTTGTCGATTTGGAAAAGGCATATGACAAGGTGCCAAGAGAGAAGCTATTCAATACGCTGCAGTTATATGGTGTCAATGGGGCATTATATCAAGCAATACTTAGTCTTTATTTGAGTTGTGAGTCAGCAGTTAGAATTGAAGGAAGTACAGGAAGATGGTTTAATGTTAAATCTGGTGTGAGACAGGGATGTACATTATCCCCTCTGTTATTCATTATCTATATGGATCACATTATGAAGGAATGTGGTATTAAACCTGATATCAAAATTGGAGATGTTAATGTCAGCTCTTTGCTTTATGCGGATGATGTTATACTTCTAAATAAATCCGCTACAAGTCTGCAAGATTCTCTGACTAAATTGAATAGCTGTTGTAATAGATATGGTATGAAGGTCAGCACTAAAAAGACAAAGACAATGAAAATAGGCAGAATCATTGAAAATGTCAACTATGTTGTGAATGGAGAACCTGTGGAACAAGTAAAACATTTCAGCTACTTAGGCATGATTTTTACTGAACATGGTAAATTAAATATAGAAATAGACAACAGAATCAGCAAAGCCGGTATGGTGGGAAGTCAATTGAATAAATTCATATGGAATAAGAAAGAAATTAGTCGGAACACTAAATTAGCTGTATACAAGACAGTGGTCAAACCAGTTTTAACTTATGGATCTGAGAGCTGGGTCAAAAGTAAAACACTTGACCAAAGACTAGAGACCGCAGATATGAGAGTCCTGAGAAAGATTAGAGGCACGAACAGATGGCATCAATGGCAATATCATATTAAAAATGAGGATATTAGGAAAGAACTTGACATTGTCAGCATCCAGGAATGCGTTAGCAGAGCTAATCTCAGGTGGTATGGTCACTTAAATAGAATGGGAGAGGAAAGATTAGCAAACCAAGTGTTCTCTGCCAGGTTGGCAGGAAAACGACCCAGAGGAAGACCAAGATATAGGTGGATTGATACGGTACAAAGTGCCTTAGACGATAGAAATATAAGGTCTGAAAATGTTGGAGTCTTGACAAGTAACAGACTGATTTGGAGGAAAATTGTAGATAGGAAGTTAGTAATGATGTAATTTTTTTCATGTAGTACTGTCATATCCTGTACACCCCTTGAGGGTACATGGTAGGAATTTGATAATGATGATGATAATGATGATGTTATTACTATGTTTTTAAAGTTACATGCCACCCATACAAAATACAAGGCCCATTGCCTGACTAATATCAGACAGTAAAAATATCACATATTTTTACTGTCCTCTCCAAGACCCGAAAATGTTCAATACATGACCTTCTTCAGGTGTGAGCCCCTTCCCCACACCCCCTTCTCTACCTTCCTTCTTTATTATGAAAGTGATGGTCTTTCAAATAGGTCTTTGATCAATAGGATTGGACTCAGAAATTATCTAACTCTCATCCCACCCATGGTTGGTATTAATCCCTAGAAGCTGATATACGAGGGTTGTTCAATCCATGCAAAAATGAAGAAAACATAATTTTGGGGGGAAAAGTATTTTCTTCATTTTTAAATATAGTCTCCCTTGAGGTCTATACACTTAGTCCAACGATGATAGAATTTTTTGATCCCGTTCATACAGTATGATTTGCCCAACTCTTCAAAATAGGCAGTTGTTTCGGCAATCACCTCATCGTTTGATGAAAATCTCTTTCCTGCCAGCCATTTTTTTCATATTTGGAAACAGATAGTAGTCCGAGGGAGCGAAACCTGGAGTGTGTGTGTGGTGGGGGGGGGGGGATGCGAAAGGACTTCATAGCATAAATCAAAGAATTTTGCAGTCACAATTGCAGAAGAGTAAGCAGGTGTGTTGTCGTGGTGAAAAAGAAGATTCTTTTTCATCAAGTGTGGTCGTTTTGCCTTTATTTCATTATTTAAACAATCCAGCAAAGATGCATAATACACTCTGATAATTGTTTTACCCTTTTCCAAGAAGTTCATGAAGACTGTGCTATGTGCATCCCAGATGACGGTGGCCATAACCTTTCCTGCTGAAGGAATGGTTTTCGCTTTCATTGGTGCAGATTCCCCGCTTGCAACCATTGTTTTGACTGGTCATTGTTTTAGCAATGTAAGCACATTGCTAAAACATGACCTTCCCTTAGTAAACCCATGTTGTTCATTGCAAAGTAGAGATTCACTGTCAACCCATTTCTTAATGCGAGCCATAATGAATTTTTCAAAATCTTCACCACCACTTTTGAGATACTAATTGGACTATAGTTGGATACATCGGTCTTTGCACCACCCTTGTGCAATGGAATTACAATACATTCCTTCCATTCCTGCAGAATCTTCTGTTCTGAGACTCATATTGAACAGCCTGGTCAAAGGAATAGCGAGTTCAGCTGAACACTCTTTTAGCACACGTTCTGATATCCCATCAGTCCCTATTGCTGAATTCTTATTCAATTTGTGCAACACCTCTAATACTTTGTCCTCAGACACCTGCATTTCTTCATCCTGTGAAGAGATAGAAGTGAGCTCAAAGTTGTGTACACTAGGTTAATAGCTTTTAACAAAATGGGCACTCATTAGTTGAAGAACCTCTTCTGCATCTGTTACCCTCATGCCATCTGGATTTAGAAGAGCTATTTTTTCATATTCATTCTTTCTTTTACTTGTGGCATATCGATAGAATTCTTGTGGGCTGTCTTTAGCATGCAAAGCAAGTTTTTTTTCCTCAGACTTTGCTTTCCGTACAACAGTTGTGACTATTCGCCTGCTGCTTATAACGTTCATAATGGATGTCATCCTTATGCACACAGTATTCCTTCCACATCATCCATTTTTTGCAAATCTTTTGCTTAATAAGATTACACATCCATTTGACTCCTACCCTATTTATTCTTTGAACTCTCAGAACACATTCTGATATTGCATCATTTAAGTATTGTCTAAATGCTTCCCATGCAATGTTGATATTCTTTCCATCCAGCAACTGATCCCATTCCACTGAACTCAGTATACTCCTCAGTTGGTCATAATTTTCTGCTTTGTAGTTCAGAATGTAACCTTTTCTGAGTGGAACATTCATAAACGTAGTCACTTCCCAAGTGAATACTGCATGATCGCTGTCACCAACTGGAGGCAGAATAGTTATGTCTTTAACTGAAATGCCTTCTGACACTATAATGAAATCCTAACCTTTTTTGACTCAAGTTCCTTCTGTCACATGCTGCTTGAGGAAGTTGTCTCGCAACAGCTCAATAAATGCATTTTCATTCTTCTCATGAGATACTACTGCTACCCAATCAATATTTGGATAATTAAAGTCTCCCAATATGATTACTCTTTTCACGCTCATCTTTTTTATTTGGTGATGCATTTTTTCATCACTAGCAACTGATCCATCAGGTCTGTAACAGCACTCCACTATGTAATCGATCTTGTTAGATTCCACCTGACACGAGATGGCTTCAAACTCATTGGCACATGAAATATTGTTAGTAGTACTACAATCAGAGGTCTCCACTCTAACTGGATTCAAGTCATCCGATATCATTAGCAGCACGTTCCCTCCTCTCCTCTTTATCCTTCCTAAAAACACTGTGCCCTTGACACTCGTACCAGTTAGTATGTCCGATGCTGATAGCCAGGACTCACTAATACTACAATCTGAGGTCGCAACATATTGACTAAGGCAACACACACACACTACCCCTTTGTTTCTGATACTCCTGGCAATCGTGTACAGACATAATAATCTACCTGTTTGTTCTTTTGTATAGTCTTATCTGCATTCTGCCTGACATATCTGGACAACTTCCAGATCTCTATTCTTCTCTAATGCCTTATACATGTAGACATATTTACACACATTTGATGGATCCGAACCTCAGAAAAACAAAGCCGAAATCGTTCTTTCCTCGTCAACATTTCCATGACAAAGCCCATTCATGTCATTAACACAGCTATATAGCATTGTCACTTTTACACTCACACCATTCCTCCCTTTATAATTTAGTTTCCTTGACTCTCTGTCTTAGGTTCATACCGGTTATTAGTTTTTCAAGACTCCTGATACCAAATGCATTCAGGTGTAAACAGTCCCTCTTATACAAATCCAATCTTCCCTCAAACTCACTCCACACATCCAGAAACTTGCATCCATTCCTGTTACACAGCCTATGCATTGAATTGTTTGCCATCATAGCCCTTCTTTTTAATTCATTTTTATCATAGTGAGGTAAAATACTGACGATATTCCCTTTCTCACTGTTCCCTCTTCCAACAATCTTTTCATGTCATGTTTGGAGAGATTAATTAGGAATAAAATACAAGACTGGGTCAAAGGACATAGGATTCTTTATGATGGTCAGCATAGGTTCATTAAAGGTTTGTTTTAGCAATCTATTTGCATTTTATCACAAATTTGTTAGATAAGGGATTTTTATATAGTGATATTCATGGAATTTGCAAAAGCATTTAATAGATTTCCTCATGACAGGGTGGTGTACAAAGCAACAGAGGATGAGAATGGATGGTATATTGGTTAGATGGATTTGAGACTGACATTCTGAATATTACCAGCAAGGCTATGTAAAAGGTAGGTCCTGCCTTGGTAATTTATTCACATTTTATAATAACATGACAAGAGAAATGGGTAAAAGAAATGGCTACACCATGATACTACCAGACTTTGCAAAAAAAGGCATTTGACAGAATACTGCATGAAAAACTATTTCATAAGATGGAGCAAATGAGAATGAATATGAGGCTGGTGGAATGGAGGGGGGGGGGAGGTGATAGACAAACATCAGAGGGTGGTGTATAGTCCAATGGATTCAAGGCGAAGGAGGGTGACTAGTAGAGTACAGAACTCTAGGGCTCTGTACTAGGACCACTATTTAATTTGTACATTAATGAATTAGTGGAAGATTTAATGGAGGGAGGATATTCAGTTGTCTGCTGAAGATGCAAAGGACAATGGGACGTGTGGACAAAGATTGTCCAATGTTGCAAAATGTAAGGTAATGCACTCCAAGATGAAAAAATAACACATTGATGGTAGTAAATTACAGTAAATTTAAGAAGCCAAGAATCTTGGGGGGATGATTGATAGAGGTTTGGAGTTCAGAGGAGATATTTAAAAATTGGCAAAATGGCTCAAAAGATTACTTGCATGCTGAAGAACACATTGATAAGTGAAGATAGGGAGGTTATTATCACTCTTTATTTATAAGTCTATGATTTGGCCAAATGTTGACTACTGTGCATAGATTTGGTCATTGGGTTTCTTGGGGATCAGGAAGTGCTGTAGAGAATTCAGAGATGAGTAACCAAGGTGGTAACAGGTCTGTGGAATGCTCCTAACAAGAGAGATTGAAGGTGTGTGGGTTGGCAGAGTTAAGCTGAAAGGCAGAGGAGAGAGGATATGATAGAAACTTATCAAAGTTATTAGAGAGATTCTATAAGATTGACACAAAAGAAATGTTTAAATACACGAGAATGAAGAGAAAACAAGTATCACGCCTGGAAGTTATCTAAGAGTGTGATTAGCAAGGGTTTACAGATTAGGTTCTTTACTTGGAAAGCAATGAAGTCTGGATTGCCCATGATGAGTCTTTTGACTACATGGAGATACCTGTATAAATAATAATTAAATAATAATGATGATGATGATGGAACAGTATCATAAACAGGACCTTACTTTCTGGATGAGGCACATCCAGAAAGTAAGGTCTGGTCAAGAATTAAAAACTAATGGAAAAGAAAAAAAAAGTTTTATTATACACTAAAATACCTACAGATATACTTCATTTTTACACATCTTTGGCATTGACTTCCAGGCATTTTTGATATTGTGACACCAGCTTCTTCATATCAACATCAAAATATTCTGCCACCAGTGAGTTCAACCACTGAGTCATGCTGTTCTTCAGTTCCTAATCTTCTTCAAAGTGCTGAGATGGAAGCCACTGCTTCATATGCAAGCACAAGAAGTAGTCACAGGGTGCAGAGTTGCGTCTGTAGCGTGGGTGGTCAAAAAACTTCTGAATTTGCTGGACAGTTTAAGCAGCAGTGTGAACTCGCAGGTTGTCATGAAAAAGCATGATCCCTGATGACAGCATTCCATGTCTTTTGTTCTGAACTGCTCATCTGAGTTTCTTCAGCATTTCATTATATGCATCAACATTAATTGTGGTTCCTCGCTGAAGAAAATCAATGGGCAAGATCCCTTTTTAGTTCCAGAAGACAGTGGCCATCATTTTTTGACCACAGTGCATATTTGAATTTTTTTGCTTTCAGAGATGATGAATCAGAGATGAATACTGTTTTGACTTGAAATTTTTGTTCAAAATCCACATTTTGTCACCAGTCACAATACAAGAAAAAAGTTCATTTCCTTCAATTTGTAATGTGCCAAAAATTTGGGCCTGATTTCATTCACTGTTAATGCACAGCAATTTTTGGACCCATCTGGAACACAATTCCATATACTCTAGCTTTTTTTTTTGTCACAATTGCATGAATGACTGAGCTTCAAAGTTCTGTAATGTAAAATGATGATTCTCAATTTTCGTGTTCACTCTTTCTACCAAATTGTCTGCCACCACACTTGGCCAGCCACTGCACCCTTCATCATGAACACTGTTGCACCTTTCTTTAAACAAACACCACTGCTTAGCCTTATTGTCACTCATTACATTGTCGAGGAATTTCAGAAATATTATTGTTTTCTGCCAGCAAAAATCAGATCGCACCATGGACCTCACAAATGGCTGGATTTTTTTTTATCACAGTGCTCATTATAAATTATTCATAAAAGACAACAAATGATAATGCAACAAAAATAAAATCAACATTTAGCTAATGAGTCACACTATGCTACTATACATCTGCGACCCCTCTACTATATTTTATTCATCGGTAAATTTTAAATGGACTTTACTTTCTTGTCACACCTCTTAAATATGTTGTTAGTTGATGAGTCTGCTGGCTAGAGGATGTGATAATTGTGATGATGATAGAGGGTACCAAATAATAATATATTTGGTACTCTCTAAAAAGATAGGTGAAAAAATGAACAGCTATTAGGTTAGAGTTTGCTTTAAAACTGGTAATATTTATGATTTCCAGTAAATTAATGCAGCCAGAATCATTGAAGTTTGGAAAATGCATTATTTACTGATGACACCAAAAGCAGTCTTTTCTATAACTTCTAACAATTTTTTATGAATATTACTGTATTTTCTTTCATCTAATACTGTGTGATAAGGTATCCAAAGCATGGTTTACCAGGTTTAACTTACCATAACAGTAGTAGTGAATGTATTTTTTTATTTTTATCTTCTCTCTGAGATAGATGTTACCAAATTCTATGTCTTGTAGGTGAAGTGACAAGAGGTGGGGGGGGGGGGTGGCTTCATATGCTTTTGGCTATAACAGAGTATATATGGTTTGTTCTTAGGTGAATAGAGAAGATTTGCTGTTCTCCAAGGCAGAAGATATTCCCAGGTCTTCCTCTCTGTCTATACGATACCAAGTTACAAAGGATGGAGACTGTACTGAGGTAAACGGATAGAGGTTGATAGTATGATATGCAATTTCACTATCTTTACTAATGTTCCTTGGATATAGAGGACAAAAATAATTTTGCTATGTCCTAGTGTTTTCGAAGTTCTTGGGGGGGGGGGGGGGTATGAATTATTTTAGAGGAATAATTTATAATTTATGAATTCTATGCTTTATAGGAATTGTAATCCATGATTTAAAATATGTAACTAAAGTAGATCAGTGGAAAAAGCTGCTGCTGGACAGATAGCCCCAGCTTTATATATTATTGTTTTAAGGATAACATGTTGATGGATACAATGTTGAGAGAAATCTCAACATTGTATCCATCAAAAAATGAGGTATTCTTTTTCACTAGAGGCATTACTTTAACTCCAATCCATCCAATATTGCTCTCACATCTGGGGTGGTTCCCCTAAGAGCTCCTTAAAGCTGGACTCTGCAGAGAAAAAAATAGCCAGAATATGATTAATGAGATCCTTCTCTCATTAATACACTTTACTCTTTTTCACACAGGCACTAACAGAGATATCATCAGTAAAATAACTAATGTATATCAGAGTAGGAAAATATGAAATATGAAAGAGAACAAATACAACAATATTATTATTGTACTTGTTCTCTTTCATATTTCATATGAAATATGAAAGAGAAATAAGAAAAATATATCGAGAATATATATAAGAAAAATAATACATTTACAACTAAAGAAAGGGGAAAAGATTATTAATTGTTATTTGACTATACAGTCCAGAGGAAGGGAGAACAAAAGTAGAAATAGATATCTACAAAAAGAATATGTGGTGAAAAAAAAAAAAAGGATGTTTGAATGCAAGAACTAGCAATGTGGCTTATCCAGGAATATGCATGGAATAGTTCCATATTCTTTAATGAAGAGCTAGTGAATGAAAGTGGAATAATAAACAGAGAATAAATAATACATTCTTTGATCTAAAATAACATGGGAGAATAAAAGAGGACAAGAATCTGTGATTGATTATGTTATAATTAAGAGACTAATCATATCAGAACAAATGAGAGGGCACTAGAGAGCCAATTAATGAAAGATGTTGAAAGTTGCTACTGAAACAACTTTTATTTTTATAGTAAAGTAGCGATTTGGATTTGGTGTAGTTTTGTTTATTTTTCATAGCTTCGTATAATCGAATGTTCATGGATATTAGTGTGTTTGAAACACTTTTATTTTTACTATTTTTGAAGTGTATGATGAATGATTACAAAATGGCAATACAACCAAGATATTCTCATCATGCGGCATGAAAATCAAAATTAATGGCATGACTTTTCAAGAATGGTACATTATGAATGCAATATGTATACATGACAGAATAAGGAGAGTGTGTTTGTGGAGAGATTGAACATCAGACAAGAGAAGGTATGGATATGTTGAAAGTGTGATATTATGTTGGACTATGAGTTACTGGTAAATGTGAAACTGCTGGATGGAATGAAAGAGTGCATGATTATGGGAGCAAATGACTGCATGAATCATGGAATGGAAGCAAGTACAGGAGTAAATAATTGTATAAATCACAGAACAGAAGCGAGCAGGACAATGGAAGCAAAAGAAAGTATAGTTGAAGAAACAAAATGACTGACACTGTGGAAGTGGAGAGTCTGGAAACAAACGAATGATAGACTGACAGACAGTGTAATTGCCAGAATGCAAGACTTGAAAAATGAGTTGAAGAAGTTTGGTGGATAAGAATGGACAAGTACAAAAGATAAGGATGAAGGAAAGCAGAGATAAAGAGGTAAAAAATGACTCGAGAATAGCGATATAAGGAGATTCCATTATTAGAGGTGTGGTAAATGAGAGATTCCATAAGGTGTGTTTTCCAGGAGGGAGAACTAGCAGGATAATTAATACATTAAATAAGAGAAGCTGACAAGCAAGCAAGCTGATAGTGGTTATTTGAACAAATGACTTGGTTGGACATAAAGAACATGTAAGAATGGATATCAGAAGGGTGTTGAGGAGAGTGAAAGATATGTGTGGTTGGAAGGGGTGGTCGGTGTTTTGCCTAGGTATGATAATGGGGAGTTGAGACAAACAGCAGGGGATCATGAATATTATATTGGCAAAGCTGTGTGAGGAGAAGGGAGTGGAGTTTGTGAATGCATGGGATGCATTTGAAGGAAAAATGGAAATGTACAAAAGTGCTGGACTGCATTTGAATGGATTTGGTTAAGTCTGTTAAAGAGATGATTGTTGCAAGGAGGAATGAGTGATGTGGGCAAGAAAGCAGAGGGAGTAAGAGGTGAAGCAGAAGATCAGGAGAGAGTAGCTGGAGTGTTGTAAATAAGAATAGCAGTACTATGAATGATAATGATAGAATGAGAGTGCAAGATAGACAAGGAAATGGGATGAGTCAGGGTGGACAGGGAGCCACAGTATAAGGAGGGCAGATGTTGGAAGTAGTTTCTATTCTCAGCAGGATATCATCCTGATGGGAATAGAAAAGGAAGGGCATGATATTTTCCGTATGAACAGTTTTGAGTCAGTATGGTGTGAGGTGGAAGTTGACAGAGATATTTAGTTGGATGCTGCTATAGGCCAGGGAATGTGGAGGATGGTGATGAAGAAATACAGGGTGTTCGGGATAAATTTGACATATTTATAATTAATTATATTTTTCCGTAAGTTACATGTATTAACACACACTTCTCTTCATTTAAAAGTTTGGACCCTTCTTCATTCATATACAAGATGTCAGAAAGGATGGATAGCTGGAACCCACCTGAATCATGGAAGAGAATAACTTGTATCATGATGATTCGTGCCCGCCATCAAAATAAGGATATTACGACTGCTGCCCAATGCTCCCTGAATACAGTAAAAACAATCAGGCATGAACTAGAGACTTGCAATGGTGACTACGAGGATGTAGCAAGAAGAAAGATCCCTAGCAGACGATCTGATTGCGTTCGTACAGCAGAATTCCTCGCAAATCTGCAGGAACAGGTGTTGAAGAACCCTGGCATTGGAATTCGGGCTTTGTTCGTGGAGTTGCTAACTGTAGTCAAGCCCTGGATAACAAGGGTAGCCAATGGTAGGCCGTATGTATGGCAGCAGGATTCGGCCCCTTGCCACACCTCTGGGAAAAGTCAAAAATGGTTGTCTGAAAATTTCTACGACTTCACCAGTCCAAATGTTTGGCCTCCAAACTCCCCAGACCTTAACCCCATGGATTATTTTGTATGGGGCGCAGTTGAAAAAGACACCAATCGCACTTCCAGTAATACAAAAGCCCAGTTAATGGATAAAATTAAAACAGTTTTTGCGGCCCTTCCCAGGGAGACTGTAGCATCAGCTTGTTCGAGGTTCCGAAGCAGAATTGAAGCTGTGATCGATGCTAATGGTGGTTATTTTGAGTAAATCTTGTTGATAGTATTGTAATTAACTCTGCCTGTAATGTTTTTTTGTCAATTCATTAAATTTAATAGATACAAAGAAGATTTTCTTTTTCCTTACGAAACTGTCAAATTTATCCCGAACACCCTGTATATAAGCAAATTCATTTAGTGAACAAGGGAAGGTTGATTATTATGGGTGAATTTAATTATGAAAGTACAAGAAAGCACAAGATTAGATGAGAAGTATAAAGAGGAGGCCAGGAAGGTAACTCAGTTGGAAGGAACAGCAAAGGTACAATATGAGCAGAAATTAGCAAATCAAGCCAAGAAACACCATAGAGTTTTTCAGATATGTGGAAAGTAGAAGAAAAAATGATTATGGTAAGAAGATGTTAATGGATGTAAATAGTAGAATGAAGACAACATTTGGGAATAAGAAAAATGAATTTAAATTCTTGAGAGAGAACTATCCTAGGCACTATGTAAAAGATAGCACACGAAGATTAAGAGTTTTAGATCTGATCATTTCATCAGAGAATGCGATTGTGAGTGGGACTTCACACTCCCCTCCAGTTGGTGAGAGTTATCAGGAAGTGATCACCTGGGTTGTGGCTAGCCATATGACAACTTCTATGAGAAAAGGACAAGGCTGGCAATTATGAAAAGCTTAGGAGAAAGCTTGGAGATATAGCATGGAATGAGGTGTTAAGAGGAAGGGAGACAACTGCTGTGTAGGAACTGAACAAAAGATATTTAACCATATTGATATGTAAATGTATTCCAGTAGTCAAAAGACAGAAAAAAAGCAAGTGTAAAATGGATGAATGAAGAGATTAAACATTAAATTCAGAAGAAGAGGATAATATGGAGGCAGCACAAGATTAGATGAGAAGTATAAAGACGAGGCCAAGAAGGTAACTCAGTTGGAAGGAACAGCAAAGCTACAATATGAGCAGAAATTAGCAAATCAAGCCAAGAAACACCATAGAGTTTTTCAGATATGTGGAAAGTAGAAGAAAAAATGATTATGGTAAGAAGATGTTAATGGATGTAAATAGTAGAATGGTAACTGCTGCAGAAGACATTGTTGAGGTATTCAGTGAACAAGTTATAAGGTTGTTTCCTATGCATCATGGTGAAATCATGAAAAACTCAAATGTAGAGGACACAGGAGAAGATGGCTTAATTGTGAGTAAGCAGAAGATACATGAAAAAATAAATAAGTGAAGTCAAGAAGGCGATAGGATTTAATAACACATCACCATGTATTTTAAGGGAATATTCCAGGGAAGTGGCAGCAGCACTGACATGTCTGTTAAATAAAAGTCTTACAACAGCACAGGTTCCAAGAGAGTCCCAGGGGGAAAAAAAGGCATTTACCTTTTTTTTTTTTGTTCCACTACATAACGGTGGTGATAAGGCTGTGCATACAAATCATAGGCCAATCAGTATATCTAGAGTTGTGATTAAGGTACTGGAGAGATTGGGGGAAAATTAAAATACTGAAATGGGTGTATAACAGCAGTATTGTATTCATTGTGCTTGTCAGCATGAGTTTCTTAAAGGAAAATTATGGGTGACTTATTTACTATAAAAGGTGACAAATGTCTTGAAAATGCATATACAGTGGCATAGTTAGATTTTGCAAAAGCTTTTGATAGACTGCCACATGACAAGCCATTAAATATGTTGAAATGGATGGGACTGGATAAGGGACTAGTGAGATGGACTGGCTGTCAGATAGATATCAGAAAGTTGTCTATGGGGATGCAGTATCCTGAAAGAGGAAAGTCACTAGTGGTGTGCTGCAGAAGCATTAGGGCTATTGTTGTTCAATATGTATATTAATACTATTAGGATGGATTTAACTGGTTATATGCAACTGATTGCATATGATGCAAAATTGAGTAAAACAATGTAGAGCCAAGCAGATGTTATGCCTTACAAGAGGACTTAAATAGATTGTATGGGCAGGTAAGTGGAACTATCAGTTCAATGTTGCAAAGTGTAAGGTTTTGAAATTTGGTAAGCAATGATTGGATGCAAAGTATACACTTGGTGGGGAAACTTTGAAGGAGATAGAGGTAATGAGAGCAGTGGTGGATGAAGACTTGAAATTCAGAGGCCACATTGCACAAATTGTGAAGTCATCACATCAGATAATGGCAATGATGTGGGGGACCTTAACGTGCAAAAACAGAGGTTATGGGTCCATTGTATAAAGCCTCATATGGATTATTGTGCACAGATTTGATCACCAGGTTTTCAGGGTGACAAGGATATGTTGGAAGGTCTTTGGAAGGAGGAGTATGAAGATAGATCAAAAGAACGTAAATTGCAAAGCTTCATGAATAGGAGGAGGAAGGGGGAAGGTATAATTCAGACATAAGTTAGTCAAGGGCTGTTGTCAGGGTGAAATGAAATAAATTTTTCTCATAATGGGAGAGGGTGGGGGGGGGGGGGTTAAAACAAGAGGAAATCCCCGGAAACTGTATAAGGAATGTGTGGGCAGATGAGTGAGACAACGGTTGAAATTTAGAGAGTATATTGCAAGATTTGGTAAAACTGCTGAAATGTTGAACAACACACTAATAAGTAAAGAGAGGGAAGTTATCTGTTTATAAGGCAATGATTTCGTCACCCCCTGAATACTGGATCACCTGGGTTTCTTGAGAATTAGCAGGTGATACAAAGCATTCAACAAGTAATCAAGCTGATGACAGGTTTGTGGAATGCTTCTTATAAGGATAGGTTGAAGGTGCATGAGTTATAAAGTTTAGTTGATAGGTGAAAAAGACGTGCCATGATACAAAATTATAAACATTCAAGAGATTTTATAAAATCAATGCAAAGAAAATTTTTAATACACGACAAATAGAGAACTAGGGTTCATGCATGTAGAAGTTGTGTAAGAGTGTGGTTAGTAAGGGTGTGCAGACTAGATTTTTGCATGGAGAGTGGTGACCAAATGGAATGGATTACCAGCATTTTTTGCCGTGAGAGGGAATGAGTCTAACGAGAGGTATGATAGGTTTTGTGTGTGTAAACATTAGTATAGGTCTCCCATGATGAGTTTCTGAACTCCGTGGAAGATAATGTAAATAATAAAAATAATTATGTCAGCTCACAACACTTATTCCTCTAAATTACACTTATTTCTCTGTAATTTAGAGGAATAAGTGTTGTGAAGAATAAGTGTTAGCAGGATATATAGTTGAATCTTGGACAGAATTGAGTTCAATAGTAGCTCCATTTAAGGTCTCTTATTGCCCTTTTTATAGATGGATGATATATATGATGAAATATTCTACTCATAGAAGATATCCTCACCTGCAAACACTTTGATGAATATCATTGTTGTGTCAGGATGTATAATTCTTTACTCCCTCCATGCTTTAACTTCTCTCTCTATTACCATTCCACCAGGGCTAGCTGCCTTTCCATTCTTTGATGCTTGAACAGCCTACATCATCATCATCTCTAGTGTGACACATTTCAAATGATATTACTCCTATTATCGAACTTAACCAGCTGATTTTCTGTACGCTGTGTCTTCCTTTGGTAAAACAACATCTGAACATTGCTAAACATGTCGAAAACCTCGAACAGCACATCAATGCTTTGAACGAAAGTTTTACCTCCAAAATACATCCAGTGGAAGCTAAGCTCGAACAAATTGACGACCAGTGCAATGCAAGCTCACCTTTGCTCGTGAATGAATTCCGCAACCTAATCGCATCAATGATAAATGACTTGATGGAGGCCAAAAACAAAAAACTCAATGCCGTCATTTTGAACTTTCCGACAGAAAACAGAAAATTAATAAAAGAGAATATCAACAAACTAGTTGAAGAATGCAACATTCTAAGAATATCATCAGGTGCCATCGTTTCGGGCCCATAAATAAAAGAAAGGATGGAACGAACTTTCCACGCATAGTAAAAGTGACTTGTGACATGCCAACAAGCACATCAAAACTAATAACAGCATCAACAAGTTCAAAGACACTTGTCCCCAATCGTGCATATGTGCTCAATTGAGGACAAGATTTAACATTTGCACAAAGGGAATAAGGACGCTAGCTTCGAAGACAACTTGCAGAAAAACATCAAAATGGTGACCAGAGTTGGATCATCGACTACAGACAAGTTAAATCAATGCAAAAACCAAGTGATGCCACAAGCAGCCACCATGATGACCAGTATGCAGGCACTGCATAGGAAATGTGCAAGATCCCTGCAGTCAAATGTATGACTCACAAAACCCTACATATCCACTTCAGCAACATCGGTGACCTAAACTCCAACCTTAATAGTGTCCACTACCACCTTGGGTCTACCAAATCCCCATCTACTCTTTCTGACAGAAACTCAAATCTCACCCCCCCCCCCAAGTACTATTCATCTCAACCTTCCAAACTACACTCTCTTTAACAACTTTCGTTCCAAGGGTGGGGTTTGCACATACATCCGCTCTGACATACCTTGCCAGAGAGCACCCAACCTAGAATTTCCCAATTTTGACCTTCTTTGGTTGAAAATATCCCTACCCCACTCAGTCAAATTCATATGCTGTCTCTATCGCTCCTCCAACACAACAAACCAGTCTGAGCTCTTTAATTTCCTCTCCTTAAAAATTGATTTTCTCCAATCCCACTTTCCCAACAGCGAAATTACCCTCCTAGGAGATTTTAATTTTTGGGACGAAAGTTGTTAAAGAGCGTGTAGTTTGGAAGGTTGAGATGAATAGTGCTGGGGGGGGGGGGTGAGATTTCAGTTTCTGTCAGAAAGAGTAGGTGGGGGTTTGGTAGACCGAAGGTGGTAGTGGACACTATTAAGGTAGGAATTTAAGCCACCGATGTTGCTGAGGTAGATATGTAGGGTTATGTGAGTCATACATTTGACTGCAGGGATCTTGCACATTTCCTATGCAGTGCCTGCATACTGGACATCATGGTGGCTGCTAGTGGCATCACTTGGTTTTTGCATTGATTTAACTTGTCTGTAGTCGATGATCCAACTCTGGTCACCATTATGATGTTTTTCTGCAAGTTGTCTTCGAAGCTGGCATCCTTGTTCCCTTTGTGCAACTGTTAAATCTTGTTCCCATCGAGCACATATGCACGATTGGGGACAAGTGTCTTTGAACTTGTTGGTGCTGTTATATGTCCAAAACACTAGCTGGTTTATCACCTTCAGTCATACAGATCTTGCAGGCAGAAATGCTGAAACATTTGCCATCACTAACGACCTTACACGACTTGTTCAGATGCCAACCAGAATACCAGATAACCACTCCCCCAAACACCTGAGATCTCTTCCTCACCAAAGATCTCTCCAAATACACAGTGAAAGTAGGGAGCCCGCTGGGTAATTGTGCCCACAATCTAGTGCTCATCTCCTCCCCCATGCAACAACGCTTACACAAATACTCCCATACGAGTAGTTTGGCATTATAACATTGCCAAGTGGGACAGCCTCTGCAACTTCTATGGCCATTCCCATGGTTAGACTGTTGCTTCTGGCCTTCCAACCCAACGTCTGCACCAAACATATTACCAAAGTAATCCTCACTGGCATGGAAACAAACATTCCACACGCTACTCTGAACTGCCATTCCCTTGTTAAATTCGATGCAGCGAAAATTTTCAAGGCTCTTTGCATCAACATTTACAAAGGTCACATCCAGAAAGCTGACAAAAATAACTTTGTTTGTTACTGTAAATATAATACTAAAAGCCTATGTATAAAGCCCAAAGGGAATTAGCCTGCTCACTTGCATAAACAAAAAGATGTCTATATGTTAAAACAAGGCAACGCCTTTCCCATCAGAATGTTATTCGATGTTAGTGCTCTGATTGAAGTGTAAGAGAACTTCTTTGTTTACAAGCTCAATGGTAAAAGGGGGCGACGTGAATAAAACACAATTCAGCAATCCGGTAAAACGATTAAAGATGCACTTAATGAGAGAAAGAGAAGTCGTCATTAATAGAAGATCAAGAGAATCACAAGGAAATGTTCGGGGGGGGGGGGGGGGGTCTCAATCCTTAACCAAGGGTTCCCTGGAAGGATGAATATAAGCCATGGATCTTCAACCATCGATATCGACATTTTTCGGCTAGGACACATAAGTCGGAAGGAGATAAAGAGGAGAAGGAGGTCGATCCACTGCAAGTCGTCCAGATCAAAAATGACAGTTACCGGAAGCAATTAGCCATGGAGGAAGTATCCGAGCTGGACCCGATGCTTTGCCGATCAGACAAATCTGCATATGCTCTGACCGTTGGACCCCTTTGCCCGAGCTCCAAGACGCCAGGAAATCGCATTCCAGACCCTGCCAACCATTCTGTATGCTCTGAGAACCTCTAAGGAAAGAATCCAAGATGGAAAAGGAAACCAAGGAAGCCAAGATGAACAGAGAAAAGGTGCACTAAAGGCAGAAGGAACTCATGTGAGTTATTTGTAGCATATTATTTTGTATGTGATGTAAGAGAACTACCTTAAATACACTGCTAAGTTTATAGTGCTAAGATAGATATAGCCTGAAAGTAATCGATGCTAATTTACGGTTGGAATTATTAAGTGTACAGACCAGAGCATAGCAAATTCCTAAGAAGTAATTGGGCCAAATTAATTGTTAATTGTAAGGAATTCTAAGGCTTTATGCTGCATAACTGCAGAGAATTACTATAGAGATTCTGTTCTAAGATAGTTGCTAAAAATAGGAGTTATAAATTTTATAGCAGTGATTTTGTAAGATATGTTACATATTTGTGGGAGTTTCCTGTAGAAGTTTGTCATATAGAGTGTAGCTTAAGTTAAAGATACAAGAAGTAATTTTCCTATTGTATGAATGGTATATTCATCCTTATTATTTAATAAACCTGTTTGTTATTTATATTCAATGAGTACCGCCTGATCTTTAATATGCAATGCACTGTTTCCAAATAAACTCGATCCTGTGAGCGGAGAGTTAAATGACAGATAAGATAAGGAGTGCATAAAAAGCCATTACTGTAATTTAATTAGGAGAGGAATGGTATTAGATAAAGACCTACTGAAAGTACTACTGTTTCTTATACCACAACGAGACCACTGGTGGCGCAGTCGTTAACAAAAATAAATTTTTAGTGTTCTCAGGTATAAGAATAGAGAGTTACGGAAGGAAGAATAAGAGGTAACAGGAAGGAAAAGATTAATTCAGTGTAACGAAGGGAATTAGATACTTAGAGAGGGATGATATAGATCGCAGAACGATATATGAAAATAGATTAAGCTTACATTTGCAATTGCATAGTAATCAGCAAACATTAACACACAACAGTAAGGAAAAACTACAAAGCTGCAATAATAGTACAAGGCACAACCAACCTTAAGTTTACAACAATAAGGCAGCAGCGTGAGCAAAAATATTACAATAGCACAGCAGCTGGAACAACATTTTACACCCTAACTAAACCCTGGTTCTCCAAAACTAAGGCTGTACAGATGAAACACCAGACATATCGCAACTGGCTGAAATCAAGAACCTCATCCTCCTTTAGAGCTTATACCGAAGACTGAGATAGATGCAAAAAAAAACAATCAATGCTTCCAAAACAGAGTTCAAAAGAGCAGAAAGCAGGAAACTAACAGCATGTCCAAACAACAAATGAGCCTTTTGGTCTCTCACCAAAGCAATTGGCTGCAACTTCTGCTCAACACTATTCCTACCCTTATCATACCCAGATGGCTCTATTACATCATCACCTACAGAAAAAGCCAATCTTTTTGCTTCCAATGCATGCATAACTGATGATAGTAAACGTCCCAAAACCATTCCAGACACCCAACATACAATGCCCCCTATATCCTTTTGCCAGGATGAGATCAGAAAAATACTGTCCAAATTAGACACAAAAAAGTCTATTGGCCCTGATAGCATTCCCCCAATTATCCTGAAAGTTAGTGCACCAGAACTGACTCCTATCCCATGTCGCCTACATATACTCTCTTATTCTTCTGTGGGATTGAGATTGGGTGAACGGACGTGCTATCGGAGAGCTCCTGAGAGATTTGTGTTTTTTGTTGATTTATTGGTGTTTTGGATTCAATTTAATGGACTTAAGTGTGTAAATTTGGTATATTATTGGAGATTTATTAGCGTGGTTAGTGTACTAAAGTGTTTTATAACATAATCTATGTCGGGAAGTCGCCGCTAGATGGATTCGTAATGTGTAGTGTTCGTGCAAGCTCCAGATAAGATAAGTATCATTTTCAGTTATATTGTGTATCAGTTATATCAGTTAATATTGAGTAGTTTTGTTTTGTTTGCCTTGCGTATTTTAGTGCGTCTATTTTTGGTCTGTTATAACATATAATTTGACAAAACACGTTGTAAATAAGAATGGCACCTGTGCGAAGGAAAATGGCAGGCAGTAATGAAGGTTCGCCATCGTTATCAAAGAACGGTAGCGTAAAAGAAATGAGTAGGTGTACTAGCTGTGAAATGTACGCTTTGCGGAGTGCGGTCGGAGTGTGGTTAGATGACAATAAAGGACTGAATGTGTGTAGAAAATGTAGGGAGAATGAGGAATTGAAGTGCATTTCGGATCGTGAGTGTGATATTTTTATCAACCTTCAGAATGAAGGAAATAGGGATATGACAAGAAACGGCAAGGTTGTACATGAAAATTGTGAGAGTGTGAATGTAGAAAGTGTGAATGATAGTATAAATGGTTTCTCAGAGAACAAAAAAGATGAGATAGATGCATTGAGTGAGATCGCGTTGTTGAATAGTGCGATAGAAAGAGCAAAACAGCAGCTAGAGTGCATGAACAAAAGTAGACTGAATGAACCAACCAATAATAAAAGGTATGACAGGAAAAATAGACGTATGAATGTGAACATGAACAAAATGAAGGATAGAGTGCTGTATGGAGACTCGTTAGTACGAGGTGTGTTAGTAGAGGATTTGACAAAATCGTACCAACCTGGTGCGACCATAAAGGACGTAACTGCGTCTATTAGAGAGCAAAAGGAAAGAGTGAAAGAAATTATTGTTGTGGCAGGTACGAATGATTTGAAAGGAGATAAAATGGAAATGATAGAAGACCTGAATGAATTGTTTGAGGTAGCAAAAGAAAAGAGTGAGAGAGTTAGAATGATTAGTCTTTTGCCACGGCATGACAGTGAAATGTTTAAAAGGAGGGCTATAATTGCGAATGACTTTTATGCGTGGGTTATGTATGACGAGTGGTGTGGAATTTGTGGATGTGTGGAGTGAGTTTGATGGGCGAAAAGATCTATATAAGATGGATGCCTTGCATTTGAATGGTTACGGTGTAAGAAGACTTGAGAAAGTGTTGCTGAATGTAGTGGATGTGCAAATTCAGGGAAACTAGATTTGTTAGGGGGAGGGGGAGTAGAGATACAGTCCTTATGGAGGCAGTTGAATGTAAGAATGAATATAATATGCCAGAGCAAATAAGGACAACAAATCTGAGTGGGATAGTTAATATAAGGCATCAAGGTAGGGTTGGGGCTAATGGGGGTCTTAAATTCATGTACACTAATACTAGGAGTATTAGGAACAAGAAGGAAGAGGTTTTGGCCATGGTCGGCACTTCCAGACCACAGGTTATAGGTATTAGTGAAACATGGCTGACTGTAGATGATATAACTAGTGGGATTGAATGTGATGGGTATAGTATGTTCAGGAATGACAGAGAGAATAAAACGGGGGGAGGAGTATTGTTGATGATAGCTGATGAGTTCCAGCCAAGGAGAATAGAAGTTGAATTGCAGGATAGAGAAAAGAGCACATTTGAGGCCATTTGGTATGAGATTGTGGCTAGCAGAACTAAATATACAATTGGGTGCTGCTATAGACCAGGTGATGGAAAAGATGGTGGTGACAGTATGCACAAGCAAATAGAAGAAATGGGTGGAAGAAGGGTGATTATTATGGGAGATTTCAACTATGGTCGCATTGATTGGAGTGAGCAGAGGACACACGGGAGGAAGGAAATGGATTTTATGCGGTTATTAAGGGATAACTATCTGCGACAGCATGTAATGGAAAATACTAGGGGTCAGAGAGTGCTTGACCTGGTAATTACATCTGAGGATTTGGCTGTAACAAATATGACCACATTGCCACCAATCGGTGAGAGTGATCATAGGGTCTTAACTTGGGAGGTGGCTAAAGGTGTAGAATTTTCAATTAAGACAGGGTACATGTGGAATTATCAGGCTGGAAAGTATGACAAGCTTAGGAGTTTGATTGGTTCAGTGCCATGGCATGTACAACTGCAAGGACTAGAAGTTGATAGTGCATGGGAGGTAGTTAAGAAGTGCTTGCATGAAGCAATGGCTGACTGTATACCTAGAGTCCGAATAATAAATCAAGTAGGGGTTAAATGGATGAATAACACCATTAAGCTTGAGTTGCAAAAAAAGAAACAACTATGGAGGGAATTTAAGGAGAAGGGTGACCGGCAGGCACATGAACGGTATAAAGCGCAGGCCAGAAGGGTGACGAGTGTGGTAAGAAAAGCAAAAAAGGATTACGAAAGAACATTGGCCATGCAGGCTAAAGAGAATCCTAAACAGTTTTTTAGATATGTAGCAAGTAAAAGGAAAAATGTACATGGCAGATTGATTTTAAAGAATGCCGATGGTAGGGAGGTAACTGAATCAGTTGAGATAGTTGAGTTACTGAGTGAGCACTTTGCAAACGTATATCATCCAGGTGGTGACATTGCAGAAACGAATAAACCAGTAGATTATACGGGAATTGTGGTTAATGAAGTGGAGGTGAGTAGTCTATTGTATAACCTCAATGGCAATACATCTGTGGGATTGGATGGTATACCAGCTCGTGTTGTACGAGAAGCAGCTAAAGAATTGTCAGTACCCTTGACCATTTTGTTTAATTTGAGTCTCAGGTCTGGGTTAGTCCCGAGCGGGTGGAAAGAGGGGAAAATAGTTCCACTGCATAAAGGTGGTTCCAAGACTGCTGTTGTAAATTACCGACCGATTAGCATATCAGGAATCATTGTCAAGGTCTTAGAGAAATTAGTCAAGAAAAGAATACAGGATTGGATAGATGAAAATGGGATATTGTATGGGGGACAACATGGTTTTGTGAAGGGTAGATCATGCCTCAGTAACTTGCTCACATTTTATAACACAGTGACGGCTGAACTGGTTAGGGGTAATGGGTTTACAGTGATACTACTGGACCTTGCCAAGGCCTTTGATAGGATACCACATGGAACCCTAATCAGTAAACTGGAGCAGATGGGTATAGATATAGGGTTGGTGAGATGGATAAGAGGGTGGTTGAAGGAGAGATATCAACGAGTGGTTTATTCAGGAGTGGAGTCTAAAAGACGTCTTGTGACTAGTGGAGTGCCACAGGGCTCTGTTCTTGGACCACTGCTTTTCAATTTGTTCATCAATGATATTGGAAAGGATCTGAGAGGAAGTGTTCACTTGTTTGCTGATGATGCAAAGTTGGGTAGAGCAATTGTGAGTGCACAAGATGTTAAAATTTTACAGGATGATTTGGATAGTTTGGAGGAGTGGGCTAGGAAAAATGGATGTCAATTTAATGTGGCAAAGTGTAAGGTTATGCACTTTGGGGTGAAAAGAATAGCAGCAGTATATCGCATTGGTGGAATCATACTTCAGGAGATTGATGAGGCCAGGGATTTGGGAGTGTGGGTGGATAGGGAGCTGAAGTTTAGGGGGCACATTGCAAAAGTAACTAAAACAGCTCACCAAATCACTTGGCTTCTGAAAAATACTTTAACATGCAGAGACGAACACGTTGTTGTTCCTCTGTATCGAGTCTTGATAAGACCCCATCTGGACTTCTGTGCCCAGCTATGGGCACCAGGGTTTCTTCGTGATGGGGAGGAAGTGGAGAGGGTCCAGAGACGAGTGACCAAGATGATAGCAGGTCTGTGGAATGAACCTTATGAAAATAGGTTGAAGATTTGTGGGTTGCAGAAATTGGATGATAGGCGAAGGAGGGGTGATATGATTGAGACATTCAAATTACTGAAAGGTTTTTATAAGATTGATCCAGAAGATATTTTTGAAAATATGACTGGTGGTGGGAGGACTAGGGGTCATGCATGGAAGCTGGGCAAGAGCGTGGTGGACAAGGGTGTTAGAGCTAGGTTCTTTACTTGGAGAGTGGTAAATGAGTGGAATAAGCTTCCAGAGTCTGTTGTGGGTGCTACGACCGTGAATGAGTTCAAGGCAAGGTATGATAGATACTGTGTGAATGTTGAATAGTTGTTCTTGACATGATGTTAGGGCCTCCCTCGATGAGTCTGTCGACACCTTGGAGTTTCCCGGAACAATAATAATAATAATAATAATAATAATATTCCACTGGAATCTATCCCACAAACTGGAAATTGGCCTATATTCAATCCATTCCCAAGAAGGGTGACAAGTCACTGCAGTCCATCTACTACCCTATCTCGCTTACCTCAGTCCTGTCTAAAGTAATGGAAAAAATCATCAATTCCCAACTCCTACACTACTTTGAAAACACCCACCATATTATCCATCGCTGCTGATCAACAGATCTGCTCACATACGTCACCCATCTCTCTACAAATGCCATGGAGAAGTTTGGCAAATCTCAAGTGGTTGCATTTGATATCTCCAAAGCCTTTGACCAGGTCTGGCACAAAGGCTTACTAAGCAAACTACCATCATTTGTTCTGACTCAGTACTTCTGTAGTTGGATTGCCAGCTTTCTGTCTGGATGCACACTTTGTGTGGTGGTGGATGGTTCTTTACCCTCTCACCATCCAACTAATGCCAAGGTTCCACAAGGTTCTATCCTCTCACCAACCCTCTTCCTACTATATAGCAATGACCTACTTCAGCTTACCTCCAACCCAATACACAGTTTTGCAGATGACATCCCATCAGAATTCCAAAACAGGTCAAACGAGAGAAGTAATTAAACAAAAATTAGTAAGTATACAGTGAACTTCAATACTTGAAGCTTTTTCTGAAAGGAAAATGCCTATGGTATTACTTCAATCAGCAGAGATTGTCTCTATACTTTCTTAGCTATGATTCACATAGTCACAAATATATTCAATACAATATTTAAATTTAAAAAAAAAATCAGATAGTTGTTACTTTTCTTTAATATGCTATATTACTTATTCATTTAATAATTTAGCAGACATTCATCATTGTTCTCAAAAAAAAAGAAAAAAAATCAGCTAACACCTTTTTATTCCAATATATACAGGGAGTAGGCAAGGCCATTTTTAGCCCTATCTAACTTTTTGGAGACTAAGTGGGCAGTTCAATCTGCCCTGATACCCAATCAGAGATAGCTGGCCCAAGGCTATTACTAATTAAGTGGCACGCAGTGAAGAGAGACGGCTCTACAGGTGCCGCCACCTCGTGGTCCCTAACCCTAACACTCGTATTTAATATCTGAAGTAATGTGGGTTCTATGGTCGATTTTTCTTGAGATTACGGGATGAAAAACCCGAGTTTCCGGGAGAAAAAACCCACCAGAGATCGACTAACTCGGGAACTGGTTGAAAAAAGGCTTAGAAAAATTTCCTCTAGTTGCTGACTAGACTCGAAACCAAGTCTTTCTTCGTGCGGTCAAGCGCTGTGGTGTGCAAACGCCATATCCACTGAGCTACACAGGCTCTCATTCATCATTGTTTGCAGAACTAAAATTATAATTATATAAATAATGTTGATTTAAGAGCGTTTTAACATTGTACAAAATTACGAGGGTGTGCTGAAAAGTTGTGGTTATCATTATGAAGGAATTGAGGTAGAACCATGTAACTTGCACATTATTCTACATATTCCAAACAAAAACTTGGGGGGAGACCACACTCCTACCAGGCGCGTCCCCCGGGTGGCGGAAACCCAAATGGGTTGCTCTGAATAAAGAATAAAGAGCCGTGAACCAAAGGATGTAGCAGAGGCATGGCAAGCTGGCTACATCGTTATGCCAGTAACTTTCATGAGCAGGAGAAAGTCTACAAACCGAGATAGTGCTACTGAGTACAGGACAACCAACGCGCCTACTCAAAGACCACATAGAGTAGGTGAGAAATCAGCAATGTGGTCAGCCAAGGATGTGAAACATGTAGCCACCCTCAACATAAGATCATTATACTGACCTGGAAAATTACAATTAGTCCAGGAAAATTTAAAAAGACTGAAATGGAGTATTTTAGGTTTATCAGAAACACATTGGTGCGGAGATGGATTCATGGATTTACCAGAAGGAAGACCGTACTTCTCAGGAAGAAAAGATAACATACACAGAGAACGAGTTGCATTACTAATTGAAAAGAAACTTACACACTCAGTAATTGAAATAAACCCAGTATCTCCTAGAATAATAACAGCGAAACTTCAAGCAAAACAAAAAGGTCAAGCAATTAAAATAATCCAAATATATGCACCAGACAGTAACCATTCAGAAGAAGAAATAGAAAATTTCTATGAAGAACTACAACAGGAAATAGATAATCCCAAAAATAGAGAACTCATGATAGTGATGGGAGATTTTAATGCTAAAATAGGACAGTTCACAGCAGACAAAAAAGATGTGATGGGGAAATTTGGATACAGAGAGCTTAACGACAGAGGAGAACAATTACTCCACTTCTGTAAAGCAAACGATCTAATGATTACAAACACATTGTTCTATCAACGCCCTAATAATAAATATACATGGACATCTCCAGATGGTAATATAAAGAACTGCATAGACTATATCATCATAAACAAACAATGGAAAAGATCAGTAAATAATGTATGAACATTAAGAAGTTTTGATTTTGACACTGACAGTGAAATATTAACTGCCAAAATAAAGATAAAATTCAACAGAAAAAACATCATCGTCATCATCGTCATCATCAAATTCCTGCCATGTACCCTCAAGGGGTGTACAGGATATGACAGTACTACATGAAAAAAGTACATCATTACTAACTTCCTATCTACAATTTTCCTCCAAATCAGTCTGTTACTTGTCAAGACTCCAACATTATCAGATCTTATATTTCTATCGTCTAAGGCACTTTGTACCGTATCAATCCACCTATATCTTGGTCTTCCTCTGGGTCGTTTTCCTGCCAACCTGGCAGAGAACACTTGTTTTGCTAATCTTTCCTCTCCCATTCTATTTAAGTGACCATACCATCTGAGATTAGCTCTGCTAACGCATTCCTGGATGCTAACAATGTCAAGTTCTTTCCTAATATCCTCATTTTTAATATGATATTGCCATTGATGCCATCTGTTCACGCCTCTAATCTTTCTCAGGACTCTCATATCTGCGGTCTCTAGTCTTTGGTCAAGTGTTTTACTTCTGACCCAGCTCTCAGATCCATAAGTTAAAATTGGTTTGAACACAGTGTTGTATACAGCTAATTTAGTGTTCCGACTAATTTCTTTCTTATTCCATATGAATTTATTCAATTGACTTCCCACGATACCAGCTTTGCTGATTCTGTTGTCTATTTCTATATTTAGTTTACCATCTTCAGTAAAAATTGTGCCTAAGTAGCTGAAATGTTTTACTTGTTCCACAGGTTCTCCATTCACAACACAGTTGACATTTTCAATGATTCTGCCTATTTTCATTGTCTTTGTCTTTTTATTGCTGACCTTCATACCATATCTATTACAACAGCTATTCAATTTAGTCATAGAATCTTGCAGACTTGTAGCGGATTTATTTAGAAGTATAACATCATCCGCATAAAGCAAAGAGCTGACATTAACATCTCCAATTTTGATATCAGGTTTAATACCACATTCCTTCATAATGTGACCCATATAGATAATGAATAACAGAGGGGATAATGTACATCCTTGTCTCACACCAGATTTAACATTAAACCATCTTCCTGTACTTCCTTCAATTCTAACTGCTGACTCACAACTCAAATAAAGACTAAGTATTGCTTGATATAATGCCCCATTGACACCATATAACTGCAGCGTATTGAATAGCTTCTCTCTTGGCACCTTGTCATATGCCTTTTCCAAATCGACAAAACTTAAATACAGATCTTTGTTATATTCCCATGCTTTCTCGACTATTTGTCGTAAAGTGAAGATCTGATCCTGACAGCCTCTATTTGGCCTGAATCCAGCTTGTTCTTCACCAAGCTTTTCTTCCACAATTCTTCTCAACCGTTTCTCAAGTATACTTGCATAGGTCTTGCCAGGAACACTCAGTAGGGAAATACCTCTGTAATTCTCACATTCAGTTTTATTTCCCTTTTTATATATGGGTACTATGAGAGCTCTACTCCAATCATCGGGAATTCGTCCCTCTGTCCAGGCTTTCTGAACTATGCAGTGCAGCCACTGTAAGACTCTTATACCACCATACTTCAGCATTTCTGGTTGAATATCATCTACTCCTGCTGCCTTTCCACATTTCAAGCCTTTGATGGCTTTTTCTACTTCAAGTATGGATATGTATTCCTGACTGCATGCCTGGTCAGTGTTTTTTATCACTGTGATGTCATCACTGCTTGTTTCATTTAGCAGATTTACAAAGTAATTACTCCATACTTCAAGGATATTTTTTTCTCCTGTTTTCATTTCACCTTTATCATCTCTAATTCCTTTTACAGCACTCTTTCCTCCATTCCTAAGCTTCTTCAACAACCTCCAGAATATTTTGCCACCTTCTTGATATTTATTTTCTATATTCTTGCCAAAGTCCTCCCATGACTTTTGTTTAGCTAGTTTTACACACTGTTTAGCTTTCTTACATTTGTCTCTGTATTCTGTAAGAGTAAAAGCTGACTTATTTGCCAGGAACTTTTGATATGCTTTCTTCTTTTCCTTCACTGCCTCTTTAACTTCCTGTGTCCACCAGGGAGTTCTGATTTTTTTTATCCTTGCACACAACCTCACCACATGCCTCTCTGGCAGAATCAATCAATGTTTCCTTCAGAGTTTGCCACTGAATCTCCAAGATTTGATTCCTGTTCTCAAACTCTTTCATTTTCTTTTCAATAATATTTCTGTATTTTAGTCTACAGTTCACATCTGAGAGCTGCTCAACTTTTATTCGCTTTAAAACTTTCTTACATGTTATTCTTTTCAATATGAAATTCAATTTTATCCTGCTTAAGACTAAATAGTGATCACTTCCAATTTCAAATCCTCTGTACACTCTGGTGTCCTGCACCAGGGAGAAAACATCACTATCAACAATAACATAGTCAATGAGACTTTTCTTATTCCTAGCCTCTTCTCTCCATGTGAATTTGTGCACATTTTTATGTTGGAACATGGTGTTAGTAATAACCAGTCCATGTCCTGAGCAGAAATCCAACAGATATTTGCCATTATTATTAGCTTTGCTCTTTTCTCCAAATTTTCCCAAAATATTTTTGTATGTCTCACAATCATTTCCTACTCTACTATTTAGATCCCCAACAAGGACCAACTTTTCCTTTTTCATTGTGTCAGTTGCTTTTTCTAAAGCCTCAAAAAATTCCTCCACTTCTACCTTAGTAGAACCTTCTGTGGGACCATAGACACAAATAAGTCTCATTGTCCAGTTCCCCATTCTCATATTTGCCCACATTACTCTACTTGAGACTGACTGCCATTCAAGAAGATTAGCCTCGTATTTTGTGTTGAATACTATGGCTACTCCTTCTTTTCCTTGATTGTCATTGCCTGAATATAACATTTTGTATTTATTGCTCAGAAAGATCTCACCAGTTTTGGTCTTTTTTGTTTCAGTCACCCCTATTATGTCGATCTGGTACTTATCTAATTCCTCAGCTAGCTCCATTTCTTTGCCATTCAGGCTTCTTACGTTGATAGTACCGATCTTTAACTCTGGTGATGTTGAGTTGGGGTTTGTTTTCAGATTTGTTCCAGTAGCTGACTTTTCGCTGTTCGCCCTGGTTCCCTGGCGAAAACAACGGGGGCCTTGTTTAACCGGGCAATGCCCCAGCCGGCATGAAATTTTGTCATGTTGTACCATCATTTTTTATTTTGGTTTAACCAATAAGAATACAATTTGGTCGGCTAAATCCCAAATTGCCAGCCCATCCTCGTTCGTTCAGTATCAAAGTAGATACTCAACAGGGTGCACCACGAGAAGGTGAGGATTGGACATTAGGTCAGAAGCCCTGGTCGGTTCTCCGCATTCCTTTAAAGGCTATGTGGAGGTCTCCTCTCAGTTATACAGCTTTGACCCTTAAGCACCCCGGTAAAATATCAGAAAAGAAGAAATCATCAACCTATCAAAACTAAAAGATAGCTTAAGCAGAAGTCGATTTTTAGAACAGATGTGCTTGAATGTAAAACTCTCCATCTTACAGAACAGCGGAAAATACTGGGAAGAAGGAAAAGAAACAGTGTTATCAATCACAAAAGACACTCTAGGTTCCAAACCCAAAATAAACAAACAGTGGATAACCCAAGAAATCATAGTTACCATAGAAGAGAAAAGAGAGGTCAAGATACTTGTAAACCAACAAAACAATGAAGAGAATAGAGAAAAATACAGAGCACTAAAAAATAAAGTTGACAACCTATGCAAAAAAGCCAAAGAAAAATGGTTAGAAGAAAAAGTTAAGAAATGCCAAGAAGCATACCAACAAAACAACTTAAAAGTCTTCCATGATACTGTAAGAGAAATTACAAAGGAATTCTCAGCAAAAGCAGTAACAATGATAAACAACAAGATGACTGAAACCGGGAATATTGAACATATAAGAAAAATCTGGTCAAACCATTTTAAGACTATCTTCCACCAAGGAAACAAAACTACAATGACAACAACAGAAGAAAATAATGATCACCCAAAAATTTTACAAGAAGAAGTTAGATATGCAATAAAACAGATGAAAAACAATAAAGCACCAGGCATTGATACTATCCCTACTGAACTGTGGTCATATGGAGGCAGCATATCAATAGAATATTTAACAACCCTATTCAGTAAAATACTACAAACAGGAGAGATCCCAGATGACTGGAGAACTGGAAAGATCATCCCAATATACAAGAAAGGAGACAAAAGAGACTGCAGAAATTACAGACCAATCAATTTACTCTCTCACACCTATAAAATATTCATAAGAATTATACAAAATAGATTAAAAAACACCTACAAAGAAATGATAGGCATAGAACAAGCTGGTTTCCGAGGAAACTATTCAACAATAGACCAAATTTTCACATTGCATCAACTAGCAGAGCTCAGCTGGGAAGACCATAAACAACTATATTGTTGTTTTGTGGACTTTAAACAAGCTTTCGATAACATCAACAGAGAAATCCTTCTTAAAATTCTACTAGAAAAAGCAATAGACAAATATATAATACAGTTTCTGATAAAATATTACTCTAAGACAAATGCAATAATTAAAAAGGACACACTCACAACAGAACCCATAGAGATCCAAAAAGGAGTAATGCAAGAATGCCCATTATCTCCATGCCTATTCAACATATATCTAGAAGAAGTTGTAAAGAAAGCAATAGACAATGAGCCTGGAATCAATGTCAATGGTTTAAACATAAATAATATCAAATATGCAGATGATCTTGTCCTTCTTGCAAGAACCCCAAATGAACTACAAAAGCTGATCAACAAGCTAAACGAAACCTGTAAAACATATGACATGACAATAAATATACAAAAGACAAAAGTGATGAAAATAGGGAGGAACAAAACTACCATCTCAGCCACCCTAAACAGAGAACAAATAGAACAAGTAGACGACTTCATATACCTTGGATCAAAACTAACAGAAACAATAGATGAACTCAAAACAATCAAACACAGAATAGCGATAGGATGGACCACCATGGGAAAATTACAGAAAATCAAACAAACAAGATATCTAAACAAGCCAAAATCAAATTATATGAAGCAATAATTATACCAACAGTCATCTATGGAGAAGAGCGTGGACAGTTAAAAAAAGAGAGGAGACAAAACTGCTGGCATTTGAAATGAAATGCTTAAGAAAAATAAATAGAACAAGTTGGATAGAAAAGAAAACAAACATCACAGTCAGACAAGAATTATTGTATAAAAAGACAATAATAGAAAAAATTAGAAAACAACAACTGAGATGGTTTGGACACACTGTACGCATGGATGCAGACAGACTTCCTAACGTCCTAATCAATACTTTTCCAACTGAAAAAAGAAGACCTGGAAGACCAAGAATTACCTGGCTGAAATTAATAAAGAACATCTTGGGATGCAGAACATATAAGGAACTTTTTCGAACAGCAAGGAATAGAGAAGACTGGAAGATCCTGCTCAAGAGAAGACTCAACCCATCTTAGACGGAAGAGAAGAAGAAGAAGATTCCAAACAAAGTGTTATACACTTGTTACAATGCTGCTGCATTTGCAATCCTCTGAGATAAGTCTTTCTCTTATTGCACAAACCAGTCTTCAGCTGCAGATATGGCTTCATCATCTGTGATAAATTTTGTTCCTTTCACATGTTTCTTTGCATTCGGGAATAGGAAATAATCAGATGAGACAGGTCTGGCAAATAGTGAGGCAGATACTGAAAGCCCAAGCTGTGTATTGTCTGTTGGGTTTCATGAGTAGTGTGAGCAGGTGCATTGTCCTGCAGTAGCAATGTGCTTCTGCTCAGTTTTCTGCAGCATTCTTTCTTCAGTACCTCCAATTCTTTCAGAGCTGCTGTAAGAGTTTCACCTTTTTTGGAGTACTTGGTAAGGATTACACCATCCATATTCCAAAAGACAATGGCAAAACCTCTCCTGCTGACTTTTGGTGTGGAAACACAAAGGTTCTTTGTGCCTCCACTCCATTGACTGTTGTTTGGTCTCTGGGTCATAGTGATGAAGCCATGTTTCATCAACAGTCACAATACAAGCCACAAAATTTGCACCTGATTTCTCATAATGACCCAAATTCCATGAAATGATAGCATTTGTTTTCTCTTTTTGTCAGCACATTTGGGGACCCACTTCGCTGAGAGCTTTTGCATGCACAGATGTTGGTGGATAATGACCCCGAACTTGTTAACTGGATATCTCCAGAGTCTTTACAATGCTTTTGACTGGTATTCTATCATCTAATCATCTATCATTAAGAATCATGGCATGCACTGCATTAATGTTTTCAGGTGTGATCGCTGTGGAAGGTCTTCCTGACCTGGGGGCATCTGTTATTTTAGGATGCCCAGTTTTAAACTTGACTAGCCATCTGGGAACTGTTGGATATGCTGGGGCACAGTCCCCTAAAGTCTCATACAAAGTTTGATGAATCTCAGTTCTGGACTTTTTTTTGTAGCAAGAAAACATTGATGATGGCTCACACCTCTGTCTTCAAATTTCTTCAAAACCTCCGACATGTCTTCTTATATGTTCTAAAAGAAAAAAGAACAAATTATTACAATTTTATGAAACATGGCAGTTAAAGGGTTTTAAAATATGTTCTTTCTTGTGGTTATATCAGTTGCTCTTTAATATCATTTTTGTTCTAGGTGTTTATCAGAACTTTTCAGCCCCCCCCCCACCCACCAGATGAAGAAATATATTTTTTTATAACTGAATTATGAATTACTATCAAAGAATACTATACACCCAATACTTATGGGTGTATAGTATTCTGAGAAATGAAAAGTCACCTATTTCAACATTAACAACTATTTTAGAATTAAACAAAAAAGTAGACATTAAATATACTTAACTTATCTCAACTACAGTAATTTTTGGTTTTATTAATAAACAGGAATTACTTTTTAGCCTGCTTTCGTAAAATGTATCCTGACATCTAAATTTCATTTCATATGAAAGAGATATAGACAGAAACAGATTAACATAAACTATTGGTTTAGTTAATATTAATACTTTCTAACCTCATAGAGGAGAGTTCTCACATCTGCCTGTTGAGTCATAGCTCTTCTCAAAGTTCCTAAGAGTTCAAGGCAGAGAGCTTCTGATGACATACCATTACTCTCAGCTAGATGAATATCTTTTGGTGTAGAAACACAAAGGTTCTTTGTGCCTCCACTCCATTGACTGTTGTTTGGTCTCTGGGTCATAGTGATGAAGCCATGTTTCATCAACAGTCACAATACAAGCCACAAAATTTGCACCTGATTTCTCATAATGACCCAAATTCCATGAAATGATAGCATTTGTTTTCTCTTTTTGTCAGCACATTTGGGGACCCACTTCGCTGAGAGCTTTTGCATGCACAGATGTTGGTGGATAATGACCCCGAACTTGTTAACTGGATATCTCCAGAGTCTTTACAATGCTTTTGACTGGTATTCTATCATCTAATCATCTATCATTAAGAATCATGGCATGCACTGCATTAATGTTTTCAGGTGTGATCGCTGTGGAAGGTCTTCCTGACCTGGGGGCATCTGTTATTTTAGGATGCCCAGTTTTAAACTTGACTAGCCATCTGGGAACTGTTGGATATGCTGGGGCACAGTCCCCTAAAGTCTCATACAAAGTTTGATGAATCTCAGTTCTGGACTTTTTTTTGTAGCAAGAAAACATTGATGATGGCTCACACCTCTGTCTTCAAATTTCTTCAAAACCTCCGACATGTCTTCTTATATGTTCTAAAAGAAAAAAGAACAAATTATTACAATTTTATGAAACATGGCAGTTAAAGGGTTTTAAAATATGTTCTTTCTTGTGGTTATATCAGTTGCTCTTTAATATCATTTTTGTTCTAGGTGTTTATCAGAACTTTTCAGCCCCCCCCCCACCCACCAGATGAAGAAATATATTTTTTTATAACTGAATTATGAATTACTATCAAAGAATACTATACACCCAATACTTATGGGTGTATAGTATTCTGAGAAATGAAAAGTCACCTATTTCAACATTAACAACTATTTTAGAATTAAACAAAAAAGTAGACATTAAATATACTTAACTTATCTCAACTACAGTAATTTTTGGTTTTATTAATAAACAGGAATTACTTTTTAGCCTGCTTTCGTAAAATGTATCCTGACATCTAAATTTCATTTCATATGAAAGAGATATAGACAGAAACAGATTAACATAAACTATTGGTTTAGTTAATATTAATACTTTCTAACCTCATAGAGGAGAGTTCTCACATCTGCCTGTTGAGTCATAGCTCTTCTCAAAGTTCCTAAGAGTTCAAGGCAGAGAGCTTCTGATGACATACCATTACTCTCAGCTAGATGAATATCTGCTCTTATCTAATAGAGATGGAATAGAAAAACACAATATGTATATATACAAGGATGGGCTGAAAAGTTCTTGGCCTAACAATGAAAAAAATTAATTTATAATTGCAAAATTATTTTTATTTTTCAACATAATCTCCCTTAAGACTAATACATTTATTAGTTGTTCCAGCACCATTATCCCATCAATGTAGTGGTCCTCAGTAAGATCTACAAAATAACTCTCTACAGTTGCAATCACCTTTTGATTCGAAGAAAAACACTGACCAGCGAGGAAGAGTTTTAGTTTTGCGAAAAGACAGAAGTCACAGGGAGCCAAATCTGGGGAATATGGTGGATGTTCCAACAATTCATAGTGCAGATCCCTTAATTTTTCCATTGACAAAACACTTTTGTGGGCAGGTGCATTGTCCTGGTAAAAGACGATTTTTTTCTTCTGCAAACTGGGTCTTTTCTCACGAATTTGTTTGTCTAGTCTGATTAAAAGATCGGAATAATATTCCCGGGTTATTGTTTTACCCTTTTCAAGATAATTAATAAACAAAATGCCTTTAGCATTCCAAAATACTGATGTCATGACCTTTCCTGCTGATGGAACCGACTTTCTTTTCTTTGGCACTGAACAACCAGCTTCTGTCCACTATTTTGACTGCTGTTTGGATTCTCGTGTGTAATGGTGAATCCAAGTCTCATCCATAGTAATAAATCGATACACAAAATCAGTTTTATTCTTGTTAAAATGCTACAAGCACTGTTCAGAGATTTTCATGAGAGTGTGTTTTTGATCTGTTGTGAGCAAGCACAACACCCATCTTGAACATTACAGGGACCTAACATGTCCCTGTAATGTTCACCATTGTTGGAATGATAACCAAGAGACCTAGGGCATGCTAGGAAAAAGCTACCCAGACCATAACACCACTTCCACTGGCCTGCTGAACCCTAACTGTACAACAAGGGGGGACAGGTCTTCATGCTGTATATGCCATATGTGAACCCAGCAATCAGCATGGTGCAGCAGGGAATGGGATTCATTACTCCAGACAACCTTCTTCCATCTGTCAAGGGTCCATTGCCGACATTCTTTGGCTCATGTGAGGTATTGTTTGTGCAATGCCTGGCTGTCATCATGGGTACCCTTGTTGGTCTCTGGCTGTGAAACCCCAGATGAAGCAAGGTACAATGCATAGTGCATGTGGAAATGGGGCAAACTGTCCTGCTGTTGTAATAGTGAGTGAGCTGTGTGACTATTGCACATTGTTGCTGAGATACCAGTCGTGAACCCATGCCCACATCTAGGATCAACCAGACATGGCTGACCAATGTGAGCCCTTCTGCTAGATGTCTTCATGGTACATCCCTGATACAGCAGTATGGAAGCAACTAACAAGTGTGGCTATTTCCAAAATACTGGTACCTGCACTATGGGCCCCAACTATCTGCCCATGGTCAAATTAGCTTACATCCACGTTTTTCCATTACTGGCAAATGTGTACTGATTATGTACAAAGGATAAGTGTGCCCATTTATAATAACTGCACGCGATGTTGATATCATGTGGTAGTGCCAAATGTGTAAATCGGGGGGGGGGGGGGGGGTTCCTAATGCAAGGCTAACTTGGTGAATGAGTTTATAAGGCAGAAAACCGGAGTAAGATATTAACAATTACTTTAATTTTTAAAAAAATACATTTCAACCTAAATACACGGGATTTTTTCAGGTGTAAAATTAGTTTGTCTACTAGTGTTCAGTTGAAAACTAGTAGACAAATCGTAAAGATTAATAAAATGACAACCATTGTGTTATACAAGAATCTGATGATTTCAAAAAAAAATATTTCTAATTATGCATTGCATTGTTGAGCAAGTGTTGTTTATGCATTTGCATACACATATTTGACTAGCTATAGCTAGGATATATTCTGACAAGCTGATACTACTGTTTATATTTAGGTATTTTGGATTCAATCCAATTTCTAAGAATTCCCAGATTCTTCTCTTGGTTTAACAACATTGAAATGGTTCAACCTTATCTCATAACTAACTCCTGATGTCTCAGTGCTGAGGCATCTTGTGGGTCAGTTCATTCATTTCGTATGGTGATTCAATGGCTGTGAGTCCCTTTTACGGTGAGGTACGGCACCCCTCAATTCTCCTTATTTTTATCCGGGCTTGGGACCGGCATAGCTGATGATTCAACCCTATGGCTGGAGGGATTGTCTTAAGTATTCCTGGCTGTATCTGTGTGTGTTCATGGGGCCGGTTTGCCTGCTTGCAGAATGAAAAACCCTGCTGTCCACGCCCAAGACCAGCTAACCTGGTATGGCTGAGGAAGATCCTTAAGCTCCTCACGTCATCGACGGGAATCAAACCTAGGACATCCCTTCCCCAGGCATATGGTTGTGAAGCGCATAGCCACTAGACTAACCATGCAGACAGTACATGTGATGAGAAAGGTTAGATTTCACTTCTTTGATATTCATATATTATTTGATAGATTTTTCAGTAGTATGATGATCTGCATTTGCACCATAGTTGGTAAACACCTGGATATTTTAGTGTGCCATGTTGAGGTTTTGTAGATCAGAGTAGTGATCTTATCCTGATAAACGGGATGAGTACTCTCTGATTTTATGTATTAATCTTATATTAATAATTTTCCTCCAAATCAATCTATTATTTATGAGCACTCGAATATTGTCATATCTAACATTTTGTGCATCTTAGCCACTTTATAAAATGGCTTCTTTACACATTTCTTTATGTGTGTGTGTGTGTGTGTGTGTGTGTATACACATACATGTACACACACTATATAAATTATATATATATATATATATTTCTTTCTCTGTTTTTTTTAAAGCTAATATTATGGCGTAAACAAATTCTGGGAATTATTCTTCATCAACATGGAGTAAATCATTCTCATGTAAAATGTGCATCATGAATTCAATAATTTATGTCTTCTAAGACTTGACTTTCAGTCTTCTGCAAGAGAGGCTATGGGTGAGGAAGAAGGCAGGTATTAATAAATCAAAAATCTTTTTTAAAAGACAGTAGATTTAAAAATGGTAGAAAGGCACATCACCCCATATCAGTGGCAATATGTGATGTTAATTCTTTTAAGTAGTATAGGCAGATTATATGTTTATAGATAGCAAGATTTCACTATTGTAATTTTATATGTGGGCAGGGGCATTCATGAAAGGGAATAACATCCACTGTATTTTTTACAGTTTTTGTAGTTCTGTTTTTCTATATACAAGCATACCCCTGTCATTCAACATATTATATAGCAAATTGTGATTTGTATAGCAAATCACAATTTTTTTTAAAAAAAACTTGTAGATGTATGTAATGGTTAAGTAACGTTTTTTTAATTATTCATATATCTGCATAAATGATGCAACTAAAGCATTTATTTATTTTAGATACAAAAACAAAAAATTCTGAATAATATTCACAAATGAAAAAGTTATTCTAAATAGTTTGACTTAAGCAAACACTTCATCCAGTTTGATCATCAGTCCATCACCATTATAAATGTTTCCATTTCAGCAGTTTTCACTTAACTTAGAACTTTATCTTTGTTTTCAATAACTGTAATGAGAATTGTGAGATAATATTCCCTGCAGCCTCTCTCAGTGTTCAATACACCATCGTCACTAAATTTAATGATTTTAATCTTAGCATCTTATATAATAGGTTCACAAGCCTTCTTTTTAGTGGAAGCAACAGCACCCTTATTGCAAAGTTTATCTGCCATTATAAACAGCAATAAAATAAAATAGTTATAAGAAGTTTGTAATTCACAGTGAAACACCAACACATGCAAAGAGAGAGATGTAGAAGTCAAAGACATCATAAATAAATTCAGTTCCCAAATACTGTTCACCAACCAGTTGATTCGCAGCCGTATCGTGTCACCAAAACTTATAGTATTAATATATATGCCATCGTATAAAATGGATATTGGTCATAATTGAAAAGTGTTATATGAGTGGATCATTGTAAGGCAGGGTATTACTGAATATATCCAACAGATGAGAGGTCTGAGAATTTTTTTATAGCATTGCCAGCCTGGCTGGCTGAGTGGTTAGCATGTCCACTCTCCAGTCAAGAGGCTTCGGGTTCGAATCCAAGCGTGGGCATAGATGTTTGTGATTGTCTGTGGAAATACTAGTGGTGGTGGTTGGTGGTAGATGGCATTAGTGTAGTTGTGGTCAGTTGGTGGATTGTGAGTGGTGGAAGCAGAGTTGTAGAGTGGATGCCCTCCCTCGATGAGTCTTTGAACTCCCTGGCGGTGACAAATAATAATAATAATATTGGTGCATGCATAGGTGTGTGGGCAGAAGTTAAATACCGACATACTTTTCGAATTAGTTAAGATTTCAGCACACGGTAGTTTTACAGTGCAGTTTAAAGAGAATTAAGTGGGATCACTCTTAATTAATTATTGCTTTCTTATGTTTCTTCCTTCAGAGAAAGGATTAATTAAACTGTCCTCTTCTAGAAAAATATCCAAATCAGAAGGCTTCTTTTTCCAATTCTATTAATCAAATTAAAAGGAATACTGGGGTATCTGCTATAAGCAAATGTAAATTGTTCATTTATCATGCATGGTGTTTAGTACTTCCACTCTCCAATTAATAGTTATTCACAAGTTAATAGTTATTCTTTTGATGGTGTATGGTCACTCCTGTACCTCATTGGGCTTTGGAAATGAAACCTTCTGCTAGAAGAAGTGGTAGGTTCACAGATGCTCTTTCCACATAGATTTAGGACAATCACAAACATTCTTGCTCATGGCAGAATTCAAACCTGGATCCTGGAGAGCCGATATGCTATCAACTTGGCCAACCAGGCCAGCCGCCAATTAATAGGCCAGTTCAAATCTTGAATTCATGAATGCTTGTGAATGTCTTTAGGTGGTAAATATATTTCATCATCTGGTACAAGACTATCACTGCTTACTGAAGGCTGGAGTGCCTTGAAACAATTCCATGTTTGGTTTCTAGGGTAGGGTTTCCCAGATAATTCAATGCTTAATTCACTCAGTGTACTAAATGCACAATAGGTTTACAATGTAGGTGAGATTCACATGAAAAAACCAAATAATCCTCTTCATTCTCTCAAAATTCTCTTGATAATTTTTCCACTAGTTCTCATTCTAGGCAAACCAGAGTGATTACCTCTCCTCTTGGTAATAATTCAAAGCATATGCTTATGCAAGTTTCTGTCCTAAAAAAATGGCCTTGACTCAAGCACTTCAAAATTTACTAAGTGAGATAACCAATGAAAATTTTACTCTTGCATTCCATGGGTCAAACCACTGCTTCTGCTCTGCTCTCCCAATCCAAACACTTTCTCTCTTTAAGGTTTTTTTTTGTTGTTGTTGGAATGAATATCTTTAGCTTCACCGAAGCAATTTAAAATTCTTCTCACTTTCTAAGCCAGGTTTGTTCACAAGTATGTTCATTCCAAGAAAAAAAATTCATCATATCACTGACTTAAGACATTCTCAAGCCTAAATGAAGCACTCAACAATAAAAACATTTGGTGACAAATTTCCATCCAACTTTGAAGGCACCAAATATAGAAAACCCACATTTTGTACAGGTGGCGCTCATGATTTATGGTCCTTTGTCACTGGACACAAACTCTGCCTATCTGTGCTTCCAATTCTTTTTCTCTCTGTTTCCTCCTCCTTCCACTCATCAAAATGGCATTACTGTCACAAAATGAATATAAAACTAACCTCCAATACAAACAAGGCAAATCACCTCCTATCATACCACAGACAATACACTACATACATGTAATAAGTTTTTTTTCACTTGGTTACAAATTAAATTAAACTTGCAGATAAATTATATTCTTGTCTTATTCTTTATCCAAATATAAGCAAACAAAGTTTGTGCATGAAGTACATTTACAACTAGGCTGCTTGTATACAGAGATTGAATGACTTCACATTCGCCGATTTTTTTTTTTTTTTTTGTATTCCACAATGCAAAGCACACACCCTTTTGGATGTGTATAATGCTATGCATTATAGGAAAAGCCACTACCCAGACCAGTTTTGACCTTTACTGAGGAGAAAATGTAAAGGGGGGGGGGGGTATCATCATTGGCCTAGAATAGTTAGTATAGGAGTACAAGAGAGACTGATAATATTAGAAAAAAGAAGAGTTATTTAGATAGTGATAAAAGCATCCAAAGTATCTTGCCGATAGGGCAAAATGTAAACATCATTAACAAAGTGTAACAATGAGGGACTTGGATCTACTGTGGAAAGCATTTTGTTTTCACATAGTGTTCCATGTAAAAGTTAGCTAAAAGGAAAGGGGGGGAAGAACCCATAGCAGTACTATTAATCTATTTGCAGATTGTCCTTCCCATGTAAAGCTGCATACATGATAAATTTGAAAAATTCAAATACATTCAAATTAGACTTCATTAAATTAAGAGTGGGGTTGCCTAAGGGTCAAAGCCAAATAACTGGTAGGATAGCTCCACATCACCTTCTTTCAAAATGCAGAGAACTGACTGGGGCTTCTGACCTAATGTTCAATCCTCACCCTCACGTAGTGTGCTCCGTTAGTAGGTACCTATTGGGTACTGAACGAATGAGGATGTGCTAGCAATTTTGGACATAGATAACCAAATTGTACTCTCTACTGGCTTAAACCCAAATGCATATGATGGTACAACATGAAGAGATTCACACCTGCTGAGGTGTCAATTGGTTAAACAAGGGCCCCCGCTGTTTTCGTGAGGGAACCAGGGCAAACAGTGAAAAGTCAGATACAGGAATAAACTCCAACTTAACATCTAGAAGAAGAAGAATAAACCCAACAACAGAAGAACTGAAGATAGGAACCATCAACATAAGGAGTATTAATGGAAACGAAATTGAACTTGTAGAAGAATTATAAAAGTACCATGTGGACATAATTGGCATTACAGAGATAAAGACAACAAAAAAAGGTGAGATATTACTAAATAATAACTATAGGATTCTATTTTCAAGCAATAATGATCACGGAAGGGAAGGAGTAGCAATAGCATTCAACATCAAACATGAAGATAAACTTCTTGAATGGAAGGCAGTTTCAAGTTTATGTGGACAAACTTCAAAATGAGGAAATATGAAATTTATTTGTGCCTATGGTCCAAAATTCTTCCAAGGAAGAAATGGACGAATTGTCTGAGACATTAGAACAGGCAGCTGACATTAAGAAATTGTGAAAACGGTCCTTTTGGAGACCTGAACAGCAGAGTTAGAAATGCACCTCACCACGCATATAGGAACATTTTGGGAAAATTTGGAAAAAGGGGCAAAGCTTATAATAATAGTAGGTATTTAGGGGACTTCTGCTCAGGATACGGACAATTCATTATTAAAGCCGTGTTTCAATATATTCAATGTTTCAACATAAGAAAAGCCTCACTGACTACATCCTTCTTGATAGTGATGTCATAAGGCTGGTTCAGGATACACAGGGGAATTTGAAACTGGAAGCTACTATTACTAAGAAGAATAAAAATGGATATCACGTTGAAAAGGAGAGTATGTAAGAAAGTTTTAAAAAGAATTAAAGTTAAGCAGCTGAAGGTGACACGAAAACTGGAGAAAAAGATATCCTTGAAGTATGGAGTAATTACTTCAAAATATTGCTAAATGAAACACACAGTGATAGCACAGTTGTAAAAAAACACTCAACAGGCATGCAGTCAGGAATGCATATCCAAACTTGAAGTAGAAAAAAGCCACCAACGGCCTGAAATGTGGAAAGGTAGAAATGCTGTTGTAAGATTTTTATTTATCAACTCCTGCATAGCTGTAATAGTTCTTTTTTTACAATATTAGAGGGTGCCAAATGAGGATTTTAGATCTTTTGTCCATTACAATTTGAATTATTTCACTTACTGTCACGTGTAAACTATAACGTGCTTTTTTTGTGCTCTGAAGATGCTAGTTTGAAAACTACAAAAACAGAAGTCAGTTAGTTTGTATGCTGTTGTTAATACCATTAAAATAAGTTACGAATAACATTCAACACCTAAGTTTATCTATTAGATTCAATATAAGATCCCTCCAATTAAATTATCCTTGGAACTTCAGCGAGTTATGAAACAAAGTCTTATTGAAAGTACTCCACTGTGGAAATTTGTGGCAAATGAGGCTAAATATTTCTTTATACGAAGTTTTGCTGTTACTAATGGAAAGAATGTTCAATGCCAGAATGTTTTAGCAGTCTTAGAGTTAAATACAGAATGTTGTAATATTCAAGAACAATCTCAGCTTTTGGACCATTATAAGCATTTACTCCAAATAGCAGTAGATGAAAAACCCATGCATAACAAGGGAAGGTATGCACATGTGATTGGTCTGCAACATTTTATGTATTTTTGAAACTGTATTGCTTTAATAGCAGAATTTTGGCATTGGAAGCCAAAAAATTCCATGCTTCTTTGATATTTGAAGAAATCCCATTTTTTTTCATTCCTTTAATTCTGAAATTCCTTTTTAACTTCTTGGTATCAGCTAGATTGCAAATCTAGCTGATACCAAGATAAAAAATTGCAAATTGTTACTACAACTTTATTAAAACACTTAAGGAATTGAACAACGTAGTTAAGGATATAAATTAAATTAAACTTTAATAAATACTTTCCGATATTTCAGCAACGTCACGTTGCCATCTTCTAAAGGAACTTACAAAAAAAAGGCACGTGCACTTAGGCACTACAACACAGTAACTGGGAATGAAGAGATGAAGCTATTGTTCTCCTAAAAGTCCTGATGGTGCCCTCGGGCTAAGTAGGTGTTCTTGGCCGTTGGGCTGAAGGTCTGCTGATGTAAGCCTCCCAAATTCGGGGCAGTCGCATACAACCAAATTTGTTGAGGTTTGGAGAATTTCTTAGGGCTGAGGCTGATTCCATAAATAATCTTTGGAATTTGTATTGCTACGGTGTATTACTGTAGCTTTCTTCCACCGTATTCTGTGGTGTGTATCCAGAGCATGGTCCGCAAGACCAGAATGGCTGTACTTGTGAAAATGGATGTAGTGCTTGTGTTCAGAAATTCTGATATTCACTGGCCTGCCTGTTTGGCCAAAGTAAGACAGTTTACAACTGCAAGGGACCTGGTATACACCAGGTAGGTCTAGGGGAAGTGGTTGGTCTTTAGTGGAGCAGATAAGGGATGCCAATTTTCTGTAAGGTCTGTAACAGGAGGTTAGGTCATGTTTTCTTAAGATTTTGGTAATCTTTTCCGAGGTGCCTCAGATGTAGGGAACGGTGATGGATTTAGAGTAATCCTTGTTGTGGAGGGGGGTGGGGGATCTGTGGTTTGTAGGATCTAATATTTTTCAGATTTTTTTTTTTTTTGGGGGGGGGGGGGTAGCCATTGGCTGAGAAAGTGTTGAGGATGTGATTTAGTTCAGTGTTTAGGGCCAAGTCATTTGAACAGATTAGTTTAGCCCTATTGTATAGTGTTTTCACCACTCCGTTTTCACCAGATGATGGCAACGGGACGTTGTCGAAATATCGAAAAGTATTTACTAAAGTATAATTTAATTTATATCCTTAACTACGTTGTTCAATTCCTTAAGTGTTTTAATAATGTTAATACAACTATAATTGCTTTTCTTCAGCATCTCTGATGTCTGTAATATAGTTTAATTGCTATATAATTGCTTTTCTTCAGCTTCTGTAATGTTTATTATATACAAATCAGAAGGGAAAATTATGGTTTGAAGTACTGACTTGAGAGAAAAGTGGCCTGAATTTCCACTCTTCTAAGGTTTCAATGTTTTTATATACAAGTTCTTGAACTTGTAATATAGGATAAGGGGAGAAGGGAATTCCAAGTATAGTGAGAGATTCTTCCTCGGGAGTTTAAGTACAAAGGGAATGCTACCAAGATCTACTTTCCAAAAAGTGCCTACTATATCGTAAGCATAGGCTAATAGCTTATTTTCCTTCACAACTGAGGGAACTGTTATCAGCCGCACAGCTTGTGAATTATCAACTTCCTGCATAAAGGTTCAAGAGCCAATACACTAAGAGAGCAACCTTGCTTGACTCCTTTTTGAATTTAAACCAGGTCTGATAGGAACACATTAACTAGAAGATGGGGAGTTGAAATGACATACACTCCTTTAATAATGTATAGAAGCCTTTTGCCCATGCTAATTTGCTGGAGGATACAGAACAGAAAGCGATTCTAGACATCACCAAATGCTTGAATAAGATCCACCTATAGTACTGCAATTCACTGCTTTTCATATTAACTAGGCTGAGTAGATCATGTAGCAGAAAGAGATTAAATTCTACTGAGATCTCATGAATGAGAGTCAGATCCAGAAGACATACCAAGGTTGAATTAATGCAGAGGTCACATATTTTCCATATTCAAGTAGTAAAAAAGCATATATATCACCATATTATCAAAATTTTCTGGATTAAAGAAGGAAGTAGGAAGCCTCTGTTTCCCCCCTCCCCCCTTGGTTGCAAATTAAATTAAATTAAACTTCCCCAAAAATTATATTCTTGTTTTACTCTTTATCCAAATATAAGCAAACAAAGTTTGTGTGTCATGTTGTACCATCATTTTGTATTTTGGTTTAACCAATAGGAATACAATTTGGTCGGCTAAATCCCAAATTGCTAGCCCAACCTCGTTCGTTCAGTATCCAGGTAGATACTCAACAGGGTGCACCACGAGAAGGTGAGGATTGGACATTACGTCAGAAGCCCTGGTCAGTTCTCCGCATTCCTTTAAAGGCTAAGTGGAGGTCTCCTCTCAGTTATACAGCTATGGCAAGCAGTGTCAAGTAGAGTGATTTTGGCAAATATCAGAATGGGGAACTGGACAATGAGACTTATTTGTGCCTACGGTCCCACAGAAGGTTCTACTAAGGTAGAAGTGGAGGAATTTTTTGAGGCTCTAGAGAAAGCTACTGACACAATGAAAAAGGAAAAGTTGGTCCTTGTTGGGAATCTAAATAGAGTAGAAAGTGATTGTCAGACATACAAAAATGTTTTGGGAAAAGTTGGAGAAAAGAGCAAATCTAATAATAATGGCAAATACCTGTTGGATTTCTGTTCAGGATATAGACTGGTTATTACTAACACCATGTTCCAACATAAAAATGTGCACAAATTCACATGGAGAGAAGAGGCTAGGAATAAGAAAAGTCTCATTGACTATGTTATTGTTGATAGTGATGTTTTCTCCCTGGTGCAGGACACCAGAGTGTACAGAGGAATTGAAATTGGAAGTGATCACTATTTAGTCTTGAGCAGGATAAAATTGAATTTCATATTGAAAATAATGACATGTAAGAAAGTTTAAACGCGAATAAAAGTTGAGCAGCTCTCAGATGTGAACTGTAGACTAAAATACACAAAGATTATTGAAGGAAAAAATGAAGAGTTTGAGAACAGGAACCAAACCTTGGAGATTCACTGGCAAGCCTTGAAGAAAACCCTGATTGATTCAGCTAGAGAGGCATGTGGTGAAGTTGTCTGCAAGAATAGAAAAATTAGAACTCCATGGTGGACACAGGAAGTTAAAGAGGCAGTAAAAGAAAAGAGAAAGCATTTCAAACGTTCCTGGCAAATAAGTCAGCTTGTGCTCTTAGAGAATACAGAGACAAATGTAAGAAAGCTAAACAGTGTGTAAAACTAGCTAAACAAAGGTCATGGGAGGACTTTGGCAAGAACATAGAAAATAAATATCAAGAAGGTGGCAAAATATTCTGGAGGATTTTGAAGAAGCTTAGGAATGGAGGAAAGAATGCTGTAAAAGTTAGAGATGATGAAGGTGACATGAAAACGGGAGAAAAAGATATCCTTGAAGTTTAGAGTAATTACTTTGTAAATCTGCTAAATGAAACAAGCAGTGATGACAGCACAGTGGTAAAAAACACTGACCAGGCATGCATTCAGGAATACATATTCATACTTGAAGTAGAAAAAGTCATCCAAAGCTTGAAATGTGGAAAGGCAGGAGTAGATGATATTCAACCAGAAATGCTGAAGTATGGTGGTATAAGAGTCTTACAGTGGCTGCACTTCATAGTTCAGAATGCCTGGACATAGGGACGAATTCCCAATGATAGGAGTAGAGCTCTCATAGTACCCATATATAAAAAGGGAAATAAAACTGAATGTGAGAATTACAGAGGTATATCCCTACTGAGTGTTCCTGGTAAGATATATGCAAGTATACGTGAGAAACGGTTGAGAAGAATTGTGGAAGAAAAGCTTGGTGAAGAACAAGCTGGATTCTTCCACAATCCTCTATTGGCATCAAATAGAGACTGTCAGGATCAGATCTTCATTTTACAACAAATAGTGGAGAAACCATGGGAATATAACAAAGATCTGTATTTAAGTTTTGTAGATGTGGAAAAGGCATATGACAAGGTGCCAAGAGAGAAGCTATTCAATATGCTACAGTGATATGGTGTCAATGGGGCATTATATCAAACAATACTTAGTCTGTATTTGAGTTGTAAGTCAGAAGTTAAAATTGAAGTAAGTACAGGAAGATGGTTTAATGTTAAATCTGGTGTAAGACAAGGATGTACATTATCCCCTCTGTTATGTTATTCATTATCTATATGGATCACATTATGAAAGAAAGTGGTATTAAACATGATATCAAAATTGGAGATGTTAATGTCAGCTCTTTTCTAAATGCAGACGATGTTATACTTCTAAATAAATCCGCTACAAGTCTGCAAGATTCCCTGACTAAACTGAATAACTGTTGTAATAGATATGGTATGAAGATCAGCAAAAAAAAGACAAAGACAATGAAAATAGGCAGATTCATTGAAAATATCAATTGCACTGCGAACGGAGAACCTGTGGTACAGGTAAAACATTTCAACTATTTAGGCACAATTTTTAGTGAAGATGGTAAATTAAATATAGAAATAGACAACAGAATCAGCAAAGCTGGTATGGTGGGAAGTCAATTGAATAAATTCATATGGAATAAGAGAGAAATTAGTCGGAACACTAAATTAGCTGTATACAAGACAGTATTCAAACCAATTTTAACTTATGGATCTGAGAGCTGGGTCAGAAGTAAAACACTTGACCAAAGACTAGAGACCGCCGCAGATATGAGAGTCCTGAGAAAGATTAGAGGCGTAAACAGATGGCATCAATGTCAATATCATATTAAAAACAAGAATATTAGGAAAGAACTTGATATTGTCAGCATCCAGGAATGTGTTAGCAGAGCTAATTTCAGGTGGTATGGTCACTTAAACAGAATGGGCGAGGAAAGATTAGCAAAACAAGTGTTCTCTGCCAGCTTGGCAGGAAAGCGACCCAGAGGAAGACCAAGATATAGGTGGATTGATATGGTACAAAGTGCCTTAGACGACAGAAATATAAGATCTGATAATGTTGGAGTCTTGACATGTAACAGACTGATTTAGAGGAAAATTGTAGATAGGAAGTTAGTAATGATGTAAATTTTTCATGTAGTACTATCATATCCTGTACACCCCTTGAGGGTACATGGCAGGAATTTGAAATGATGAAGTTTGTGTGTGTGAATTACATTCACAACTAGGCAACATTTTTAGAGAAGTTGATGATGCATAATACTATGCATTAAAAATACATCCAAAATGGTGTGTGCGCTTTTCATGAAAGGGAGATATAAAGGCAATTAATATGAAGTCATTCAGCCTCTATATACAGTATGCAAAAAACGGGGTATGGAATAAATAAATAAAGCATTAATGACGGTAGATTACATGCTCGAAATGGGCACCTTATCTTTATTTTGCAGTGCATGTGAACGTTCTCTCTCATCTTGGAGAAACAGGGTTGGGACATCTGCTGAACATATCATGTAATTTTATCCCTTAGTTCATTAGGATTTGAAGGCAGGTCATAGTGGAATACTCATTCTTTCAACGTACCACAAATAAAGGCATCAAGTGATGCATGATCAGGAGAATATGAAAGGTATGGGAATTCTGTGAACCTTGAAATGAGCCTCCTGGTGAAGTGTTCTGATAAATAGTCTCTAGAACCACATAATGTGTGACAGGTTGCTCTGTCCTGTTGGAATTCCTGTGCATGAAATGGAATGTTTATTTGAATGACACATCCTATGCAAATCATCATGAATGGAACCATGACATTCTGAATGTAGTAGTCACTATTCAAGGTCACGGTTACACCACCCTATTCAACGAAGTAGGGCCCAATTATGCCATGGCTGGAAACTGCTCACCATGCAGTGACTTCAATGTGAAGAGATCTGAATTTGTCTCTTATCAACTTCAGGTCTCGAGAAACCAAGAAACCTGTAGGTTTGTTTATTTACATGATCACTTAGATGAAATGTGTTCATCCAAGAACCAGACATTATGGAGGAAGGACAGATGTTCATAGGCAATGGCCAGCATGTGTGCACAGTATTCCTGCCAAACAGTGTAATCTGTTGCTGATAAATATTGACCCATCTGAAAATGACTTATGAAAAGGCACCTAGCTCGTTCAGAATTCTCTTAGTGACTATCTCGGTATCTAAACTTTTACCACTGTTCGGTGTTGACTGCATTTCGGAGGGTGTAACACTTGTGCTTCAGCACATGCCCCTGATTTCGTTCGTGTTAACAGTTTGTGGTGTCCCCAAATGCCCGTCTGCATCACTCAAGGTAAGTTGGAACTTATTGCTTGGAACATGCTTACGGAAACGATGAATAATGAATAAACTGCTCACAAACATGCCATAAGCTTGGACCATTTGCTCTACCAATTCTGTATGAACAAAAATAATGCTCAAAAATAAACTTCTTTTCTTCCAACTTCGACACCATTGCTACAACTAAATGTAATGGCAAACACTCTACATGTGCAAGCAGTAGAACAGCATATCTCATAGCACGTGTACTGACGGGGGTGCTGAAGTTCAGTACTTTTTTTTGCGTCATACCATGCAAGTAGTTTAGTTGTGCATGTACTTCACGTGCAAACTTTCTTTGGTTGTGGATGAAGGATACAGCAAGAATATAATTTCTTTCCGAGTTTAATTTAACTTTACACTACATCTATCTCGTGGAACATGTTTGCGATTGTCTTTTGATGGAAGATGAATTTCACTGACTAGTGTGAGACCCCCACACCACTTACTGGAGGATGAAGTGGCTTGAAAAAAGTTCCATATTTGGTGTCTAGAGCAGGGTTTCTGAACTATATAAAAAATAATAAAAATACAAAAAGTACAATATATGGTCAATTCAATGTTAATAACAGTAAAGTTATGCACTTTGGAGTGATGGGATTTCCAACAGCATATCATATTGATAGGATTATGTTCCAAGAAACCAATGAAGCTAGCTTGGAGTCATGGTGAATAGGAAACTGAAGTTCAGACGTTGCATTGCAAAAATTGCATATACAACTCAGAAGATAACTGTTAAAAAAAAAAAAAAAAAATTGTTCCCACCCATTAAAGGTTATTAGCAAACCTATAGTATATTTGTACTGTGGTGGGTTAAGGATTGAAATTGAAATTCATCTCCCACCTAAAGAAATCACAAACATCCATGCCCATGTCAGGATTCAAACCAACAACCTGTTAGTTGAGAGCAGCTACACTAACCACTCAGCCAACCAGGCCAGAAGTTTATAGATTTTTATCATATCAACCTATTTTTCCTGTTTACCTGTGTTTGCAGTCTGACATCTGAACTCTCAATCTATCCTCATAATCTATATTCCATAATCCTGATATTGCCATTGTTACTCTTCTTTGCACTCTTTCCGCAGAATCTTTATCTCTTCCGAACCTAGGAGATTAATTCTGTCCTCC